>NW_028261394.1:3824412-3871912 GCF_051295495.1 Thamnophis sirtalis | reverse complement strand
GTCACCGTCCTCCTCCCCTCACTCCCTTCTGGCCCTGATAATGTCACCTAGTTGGGTAAGGAAATGTCTGCAAGAAAACAACCAAGCTCAGAGAGCACCAAGGACCCCACAGTCCTCCTCCTCCTCCCCTCACTCCCTTCTAGGACTGATGATGTAACTCGTCTGGGTAATGAAACATCTGTAAGAAAACCCAAGTTCAAAGAGCGTCATGAATCCCATAGAAATCTCTTCTGACCGCCTCCTCCGTCCAGTAACAAATGCCAAGACAAGCTTAACTGGAATTTCACAGCACTTTAATTAACAGGAAACAAACTTCGGTGGCTGAAAGCCCAAATAGATAAGAACCTTGGCAGCAACTCAGACAGATAACAGCTTCTCCAGCGTTATGAATGAAGTTGAATCCTGCAAATCAGACTCCTCCCCGAGTCCTTCCTTAAATACAATCTTGAGAGCCTAATTACAACCAGCTGGGGCCAATTATCTTTTGTAACTGTAGCTGTTTTCTCCGTCGATCTGCCCGGCATTGCCGGGCATCCAGGACCACCTCCCTTGTCTCCTCCTCACTACTCCAAGGCCTGACATCATGAGCACACTCCCTTCGGCTCTCACCGCTGCTCCATGCCTCAGGCGCCTCCTGGTGGCCAACCAGCCTCTCTGCGCCCTGCTCAGAGTCGGAAACCTGTCCAGGGTCCTCCACCTTTTCCAGAGCCGACTCATAAGGCCCCTTGCTATCGGAGTCTGTTTGCAGCTCCAACGGCTCCTGCTGGGCCACAACAGAAATCTATTCATTTTCTGTGTTCAGATACTACTAACATCCACAAGTAGTATCAACGCCTTTCATTTATGGTTCTTTAGTTCTAAAGAGGGCCTGTAGCGGAAGGGAGTTTTATATGTAAGCTTTTTCTTCGATAGCCATTCAAAGAGAAGACTCCTATCTGTAAAAGAAGGTCTCTCTCTCTCTCTTTTTCCCCTCAAAGCACACAGATAGCAGACAATTAATGAGAGTAAGCCTCGCTTTGTTTATTTCAACTTTGATTTATTCCGTCGCCGATCTCCGACTCCCCTTCCACCAGCGGACCCGTTGTATTTACTTTGCTTCCAAACAATCCTTCTGCAATATCAGCATTTCGCTTTTTTGCTTCTGGCCTTTAAACTCTCAAATCATTTCAGCCGCTCTCGTCCTCCCCGACTCCTTTTCATTTTGTCTTGCAGGGAGAAAAGTCTATTACATTTGTTGCTATTGCTTCTTTCTCTCTTCCTTGTTTTTCTTCAACTTCTCCCCCATGGCAGTTTAATCTCTCCTTGTTCCTGGATCTCCCTCCCATTCCCTCCTCCCCAGAAATGATTTTGCTTCGGTTTTTCTCCGTTTTTGGTCTCGCCAAGTTTCTTTACAAGGAACCCTCTTCTTCTTGTTTCTCTTTTGGATCGTGCTTGCTGGGAGAATAAAGGCCAGCCCTGGGGATCTGCTCAATGCAAGAGCGTGATCAATATTTGATGGTGTTCGGAGTTTGTCTAAGAGAAAGCGAAGCACCACAACAATAAAAACAAGCCATGCTTGGCAGTCGTGGATGGTTATCTAGGGGGGAAATGATGCCTTCAAGGCAAGTTGGGCCATGCCCAGCTTCTTCTCACTAGCATCTGGACAAAGAAGAGGGAAGAAAGGGCCTGAGGGCGAAACGCGGAAGACTTGGCTGGAAGAGTAACTGATGGATTCTTGGGTCAGATAAGTCTGACTTGAAGAGAAGAGCAAGGTTAGGAACAAGAACGGCTAGGCTAAAGGACAGCTGAGAAGTAAGACAAGAAGCAATGGGTGGAAACTAATCAAGGAGTGAAGCAACTTAGAACTGAGGAGAAATTTCCTGACAGTTAGAACAATCAATCAGTGGAACAACTTGCCTCCGGAAGTTGTGAATGCCCCAACACTGGAAGTCTTTAAGAAGATGTTGGATAGCCATTTGTCTGAAACGGTGTAGGGTTTCCTGCCTAGGGAGAGGGTTGGACTAGAAGACCTCCAAGGTCCCTTCCAACTCTGCTATTCTATTCTATTCTATTCTATTCTAATCTAATCTAATTCTATTCCATTCTGCCCCAATTCTATTCTATTCTATTCTATTCTTCTGTCCTGTCCTGTCCTGTCTTATCCTATCCTATCCTTCTGTCCTGTCTTATTCTATTCTATTCTATTCCATTCTATCCTAATTCTATTCTATTCTAATCTAATCTAATTCTATTCCATTCTGCCCTTTCTATTCTATTCTATTCTATTCTATTATTCTGTCCTGTCCTGACCTGTCCTATACTATCCTTCTGTCCTGTCTTATTCTATTCTATTCTATTCTTCTGTCCTGTCCTGACCTGTCCTATACTATCCTTCTATCCTGTCTTATTCTATTCTATTCCATTCCATTCCATTCTATTCTATCCTAATTCTACTCTATTCTAATCTAATCTAATTATATTCCATTCTGCCTATTCTATTCTATTCTATTCTTCTGTCCTGTCCTATCCTATCCTTCTGTCCTGTCTTATTCTATTCTATTCTATTCCATTCTATTCTATCCTAATTCTATTCTATTCTGCCCTAATTCTATTCTATCCTATTCTATTCTATTCTCTCCTAATTTTATTTTATTCTATTCTATTCTATTCTATAATAAAAGCAGAGATGGAGGGATGGAGAGACAACACACAGCTGCAAGTTGTGTACAATGGAACTCATCATGCTGAAGGCTATTATGCACGATTTGTGGTTTGGAAAGCACTGTAGCCAGTAATGTTTCTCTCTGCATATTGTCCCCTTTTCAGTGGCTAATCTGCTACCATCTGCTCAAGCTGGAGATGAAGAAAACAGGACTCCTTTCAACAAAACGACAATCTGCAAGGGAGAACTTTACCAGTGTGGTTCTGATCGGGCTGGGCTAATTGTTTCACCCACTGAACTTTTCAGGACTCAGACAAAGGGTTATCCAACATCTTCTTAAAAACTTCCAGTGTTGGAGCATTCACAACTTCTGGAGGCAACTTCTGTTCCACTGATGAATTGCTCTAACTTTCAGGAAATTTCTCCTTAATTCCATCCATTGATTGATTTCCATCCATTGCTTCTTATTCTGCCCTCAGGTGCTTTGGAGAAGAACCCTGAGATATTGGAAGACTGCTATCATGTCTCCCCTAGTCCTTCTTTTCATTAAACTAGACATCCCCAATTCCTGCAACAGTTCTTCGTATGTTTTAGCCTCCAGTCCCCTAATCCTCTTCGTTGCTCTTTTCTGCACTCTTTCTAGAGTCTCCACATCTTTTTTACATCGTGGCGACCAAAACTGAATGCAGTATTCCAAGTGTGGCCTCACCAAGGCCTTACAGAGTGGTATCTCTATTAACTGCGAATTCCTATGTTCCTAAAACAAAATCAGAAGCATTTCCATTTCTCCCTTCTACTTATTCATGCCTGGGTCCTGTTATAGGCAGCATTTGTTAACTCTTAACAAGCACTGGCACCCTCATCTATCCATGATTCAGACTGAAGCGGAGAACAGAGTAAGCTCTGGTAATTAGAATATCGTGTAATTACTTTAAATCTCCAGATTTTTTTAATAGGGTGCTTCATCCAGATTGGCTGTGTTTGCGTTCTTTAAAAGGAGTACAGGCTCTGATCATAAGCGGAGGCTGTTTTGTCTTTTCTTTCTTTCTCTTTAATTAAAACGAAACTCCCGAGTGAATGAGATTAGCATCAAGAAACACAACCTGGAAAACCCTTCTCAAGAATGAATGAACAACCAGCACACACAGGCAGAGGCAAAACTTTTCCAGTTGCTCACCACTGCTAGGGGAAAAAAAGCCAAAAACATTGAGTATTCCTACGAATGCATTGCTTCGTCATAAATCTAAATCGCCATTTAAAAAGAGATGCATTCATCTTTTTTCCTTAAGCAAACATCTGTTCTGACGTAGGCTTTACCTGATATGGTAAAAAGCACACACTTAGTCCCCAAAACCCTCTTTTTATTTCAAAGGCTGTGAATTATGTTCATTCACAGCCCGTAATGAGTCCCTAATAGTTGTTAAAAGTCCTACAGTAGGCTGCCAAAGTCTTTCGGGATAAGGCTGGTCAGCACCCACCTTTATCTTCCTTGAAAGACTTAATTGGCAATTAGCTTGGCAAGGCCACACGGAGCGAAGAGTCAAAATGGAGCTTCAGAAGGTAAACTGACCAGCATGAACCAAGTTGCTTCCTGCAAAGGCTCACGTGCCTTTGCTCCTCCTCTATGTCCTATGGGAGGGGCCAATCACCTCCAAGCCTTACTCCTGAGTCTTCCTCCTGGAGACTCTGCTCAGCACTGGGAACAGGCTCCTCCTATTCCTCTGCCTCGCTGATGTCCAGCTCTGGAGGCTCTGGAGGCACATAACTCCCAGATGGCCCCGGCCCCCTCTCTGCCTCCGACACAGAGCCCTCCTCCGACCCTTCCCCAGACTCCAGGACTGTCCCATGTTCCTCCCCGACCTCCTCGCTGTCCGACTCTGCTGCCCGCTGGTGGGCCACAACAACATCAACGCCAACAACATGTTATGCTTTATAACACGAGCCATCTTCCATTCAGATTCATCTTCTTCTGTGCTCATTTTAAAAACAAAACAACGACGATAGGCGTAGGGTGGAAATAGAATTGGAAAATAAAGCTGGTGGAATGACAATGTAGAGTTGCATCAAAAGCTTTCATTGCAACTTCAACTGTCGCTGTTATTACAAGTCTCCAAATGGAAATTCGGAACGCCGGGAAGAAGGCAATTATTCATGGCTTCTTCCACACGTTTCATTTAGAGCGGCAATCCTAACTTCAAACATTTTTTCCCCAATCTTCTTGTGAAACAGACCATTAACGTTCCCATTTTACAGGTGAACTGGCAAACTGACAGAGGTCACCAGAAAACGGAGCCGAGAAACAGGGCACATGAACCAGCTGATCCAATTCGGGAGTGGAAGTGTAATTTGTCTTCCCCCCCCTTCCAAAAAAAAGGAAGAAAGAAAGAAAAATAATCTAAAACTTGGCCCAATAACTCTCTGGGCTTTTTGTAGCCTTTATTAAAAAAAAAAAAATCTTGTTCTTATTTTATCTCATTTCGTTTTAACAGTCCTATTAATCTATGCAAATACTCTGAGATTCAGAAGAACGCGGAAGAAAGGCTAACAGGAAAAAAAAACGAGAACTAATTAAAACATATTAAAAACCAGCAACGAAGACCCCAATCAAATCATCTAAGAAAGAATGCCAGCCTAAATCAAGGAAAGGCTTTAAAGTATAGCAATAAGATTTGCAAGATACTCTCCTGTCAAGAAATACCAGCTGCGGAGGTTAACAAAGGGATATATTTCAATCTCTCCCTGCTAAGAATACATCCTGACGTTAAAGGACGTTAAAGTCTTTTCCCAATTTGCTGTTCGGGTTGATCTGAGAAGGACGAGGATGAGCAGGAAGAGTTAACTACAATCGGGACCAGATTTTCTGTTACTAAGCAACACAGTTAAGTAGATCTTCCCCAATTTTACAACCTCTTCTGCAACGGTTGCTAAGCGAATCACTGCAGTTAAGTGAACTGTATAGTCGTTAAGTGAATCTGTCCTCTCCTGTTGACTTGGCTTGTCGGAAGCCAGCTAAAATGGATGCTAATGGTGAATCACAGGACCCTGGGATGCTGGAACCGCTGTAAATACTGGTTTCCGAGTGTCTAAATTTTGATTATACGACCGTGGGGATGCTGGGGTGGTCATAAATGTGAGGACTAGCTGCCGTCGTAACTTTGAACAGTCATTGTAAGTTAAGGAGGACCTGCAACTCCTATTGGAAATATGACATTATTCCAGTGTTGTGTCTTTTCATTTCAATCAATCAATCCATTTAGTTTTATTATAGTCATGGACCAGAGACCAGAATGAATTAAAAACACTCAGTAAATATACAATTAAAAATTCTAGTATAAATAGCAATAGCACTTAGACTTATATACCGCTTCACAGTGCTTTACAGCTCTCTCTAAGTGGTTTACAGAGTCAACCTCTTGCCCCCCCAATAACCTAGGTCCTCATTTTACCCACCTCGGAAGGATGGAAGGCTGAGTCAACCTTGAGCCGGTCAGGATTGAACTCCTGGCAGTGGACAGAGTTAGCCTGCAACCCTGCATTGTAACAAATGTGCCACTATGGCTTCCTTCCTTCCTTCCTTCCTTCCTTCCTTCCTTCCTTCCTTCCTTCCTTCCTTCCTTCCTCCCTCCCTCCCTCCCTCCCTCCCTCCCTCCCTCCTTCCTTCCTTCCCAAGCAATAGCAGACTTATATATAGCTTTACAGTGCTTTGCAGCCCTCTCTAAGCCGTTTGAAGAGTCAGCCTCTTGCCCCCAACAATCTGGCTCCTCATTTTACCCACCTCGGAAGGACGGAAGGCTGAGTCAACCTTGAGCCTGGTGAGATTCAAACTGTCACATTGCAGGCAGCCGGCAGGCAGCAGAAGTAGCCTGCAGTACTGCACTCTGACCACTGCGCCACCTAATTTATTACAAATAATCAATAAGAACTAAAATCTATGGGGAAATCCAGTCCGTCAATTATACATGGTCTAACTCTACTTCCCATAAGTGCCCCATCCAAACGAACAGACATCCTCGCTCTTTCTAAGTCAACCGGGACTTGTCCATTTTTTTTCACAAGCTGAGCGCCAACGGGATCGCCTCATGACCGGAGACCCAGCGGCAAACCGCAGCCCCTCCAGAAGACGGTATTTTTCCCCAACAGCCGCTGCTTTTCCACCTCTTGTACCCCGGCATGTTTCTATAATGGACTACGCAATTAAGAGACCGCCGGCCTGCCTGTGAATCATTCTGGCAGGATTTCACCGAGGGGACCAAATGTTAAGTGATGCTATTTGCCCGCCCGCCTGCCTACGGTGACCCTTTGACATTCTTCCTGTTCTGTTTGGGAGACCAATTTCTTCCCTGCATCCCTCTTCTTTCTTTCTTCTCTTCCCCCCCCCCCTACCCAGGGGTTGTGTTTCTACCTGGTGGGGCTTTCCCCATCATTTCTGGCATGCACCTTGCTGCTCTGGTCTTCCCTGTTGTTACCTCCAAGGTAAATCTTTGGCTGCAAAAAAAAAAAAAAGGCATTTGGCCTTTCCTTCTTAACACCTGCACTATTCAGAGGCTCACCTGGATAACTAGCCGCTCCCTTCCTGCTCCCCAACCCAACAAAGGACAGGGAGATTACGCTTCTCAAATTATGTTTTCAAAATTATGCCATCCTTGGAAGCCAAAGGCTCCGGCCGCTGTTGACCTTGGCATCTAGGATTAGCAGCAGAAGAGTAGCCGGAATTATCTTGCAAAGTCATGGAAAGAATTAATTCTGCCTTCATCTCCCCTTCTCTCTCTCAACGCTTCCCAAACCTTCTCCAGGCTCTTTATCTCAAGTGATTGAAATTCTTCTGGGGGGGAAACGGTCCTGTAACATCTGCCAGCTGCCAGGGACAGAGACCCTATCGGCCAAAGGCATCGGCTCCTTGTGACAGCTAGGACAAAGGTTAATTATGTATTCTGTATATAGTTTTAATCACCTTAATCAGAGTTATTCTGATGCGTCCCTGGCCATAACTTTTCTGCAAGCTTTAAGCTTGGCTGTGTTTGCTTTAAAAAAGGTAGGGGAATAAAGAGAAATATGTCAGATTACCCAGGAAAAGGCCAATCAACCACAGAAGCTCAAAATGATGCATTTGGGGCCAAACGTTTCCACGGTGGAAATCTCTCAGGTCCCAAACCAAGAATGACAGGCGGTGAATTTTCCAAGCAAAGTTCTTTGTTGTTTTGCATCTGTAGACAGGCTGAAGTCTCTACTGTCTGCCATCTACAATATCTTCTGGGAACTATTCTACAATACAATACAATAGCAGAGTTGGAAGGGACCTTGGAGGTCTTCTAGTCCAACCCCCTGCCTAGGCAGGAAACCCTATACCATTTCAGACAAATGGCGATCCAACATCTTCTTAAAGACTTCCAGTGTTGAGGCATTCACAACTTCTGGAGGCAACTTCTGTTCCAGCTGTTCCTATTGAGGTATTCCTATTGAGGAGAGTCTGTCTACAACCTCTTTCCCTCACACATGATCTCTTGGCTGAGTTGCCTCTTACTCCTCTGGTATCCACGCCCTTCCTCCTGGGGAATCCATCCAGCGGTGGGATTCAAATAATTTAACAGCCGGTTCTCTGCCGTAATGATTTCTTCCAACAACCAGTTCACCAAAGTTAACAACCGGTTCTCCTGAAGTGGTGCCAACTGGCTGAAACCCACTCCTGGATCCACCTATATACTACATTCTCTCACAAAATCTGCTCAATCAAATTTTTGTAGTGGGGAGGGGGGGAAGGGTAATATTTGCATTAAAATTTGCATGCCCATGGCTTCTCTAAACGTGTAAAAAAAATTTTGTCCACGCATTTACCTAATACAGGTTTTGCTTACAATTGCTCATAATTCATTTTGTGGCATTTGCTTTCATGGATGTTAAATATTTGCACAGATTTTTTGCTCCGTGTAGGTATTTTTAATTGGCAACCTTCATTTCGTCATCATGAAGCCCGGTATTTGAGATGACAGCTAAAGTTCAGTCTACATGACCCCTCCTATCAACACGTCCCATATCACACGTCGAAATGACTAATGTAGGTCTCCAAACTGCATCAACTCTCAAAACATTGAAAGATTTCAACGGAGGTTGGTTATAGCAATAGCAATAGCAGTTAGACTTATATACCGCTTCATAGGGCTTTCAGCCCTCTCTAAGTGGTTTACAGAGTCAGCATATTGTCCCCAAAAACAATCCGGGTCCTCATTTTACCCACCTTGGAAGGATGGAAGGCTGAGTCAACCCTGAGCCGGTGAGATTTGAACAGCCGAACTGCAGAACTGCAGTCAGCTGAAGTAGCCTGCAGTGCTGCATTTAACCATTGCGCCACCTCGGCTCTTATCAATATTTTGGCCTTCTTCTCCCTTTTCCTCTTATCCTCCAAATAACGCTACACAGTGAGTAACATCCAGAGGCGGTATACAGCCAGTTCTGACAGGTTCCGGAGAACCTGTAGTGGAAATTTTTAATGGTTCAGAGAACCGGCAAACAGGCTGGCCACGCCCCCACTGCCTCCCAGCCGATCTTCTTATGTTGCCCTGAACAGGATAACAGAGCTGGAAAGCAGGTTAGTGGGGTGGGGAAGGAGATTTTGCAGTATCCTTCCCCTGCATGACCACAAAGCCACACCCTCAAAGCCACACCACGCCTACAAAGCCACAGAACTGGTAGTAAAAAAAAAATTGAATCCCACCGCTGCTAACATCCTTTGTCAAAAACAGCTTCATATTATTCATCTCCACATAACATTGTGAGTTTTTTTTCTCGTGGCAATCTAATAACTATGGACTAGATGGGTTATTCTTAAGAATTCCAAATAACTCTTTGGGGTTTTATTGCGCAAGACGTCATAAAGTGATTGCGATCTTGTGGTAATTCATACTTTTATTGATCTGTGAACATATGCAAGACCATCCCTGAATAGTATCAAAATGTCCCTATTGTATTTTAAGCTGCGCTAGCCGAAGCAATATCTCTAATTTTTTCTTCTTCTGTATTACACGGTGAGTATAATATCCAATCTGGACATCTTCACAGGAACTAACATGATGAATCTGCCTGCAGCAGTCAACAGAATATTGCCAACACAACTTCTTTTATAAAGCTTTATATTATTAAGAACAGCTTAATCTCGAACGTGGAATGGGTAAAATATAAGACCATCTTGCTAAAGGAACGAGTAAGGGCCTAATAGACTATGATAAATGTGGTTATCTTCTAGGATTCCCGAACTGTGCTGGTATCTATTGGAAAGACCTTTTCGGATCTAAAGGGAGCATCATGCTAGGTTTTCAAGATGTAAACTTGATCCAATAGGGTGAGTCCTTGATTTATAAGAGTCCATATAGTGACCAGGGACACAGTGGCTCAGTGGCTAAGACACTGAGCTTGTCGATCAGAAAGGTCAGCAGTTCGAATCCCTAGTGCCACATAACAGAGTGAGCTCCCGTGACTTGTCCCAGCTTCTGCCAACCTAGCAGTTCGAAAGCACATAAAAATGCAAGTAGAAAAGTAGGAACCACCTTTGGTGGGAAGGGAACAGCATTCCGTGCGCCTTCGGCATTTAATCATTCCAGCCACATGACCACGGAGACGTCTTCGAACAGTGCTGGCTCTTCGGCTTTGAAAACGGAGATGAGCACTGCCCCCTAGAGTCAGGAATGACTAGCACGTATGCCTGAGGGGAACCTTTACCTATATAGTAACCATTCAAAATTACAATGGCACTGAATAAAGTGACTTATGACCGTTTCCCACACTTAAGACCATTGCAACATCCCCGTGGTCATGTGATTTTGCAGTATCCTTCCCTTGGAGTGGGGAGGGAATGGAGATTTTACAGTATCCTTCCCCTGGAGTTGGATAGGAATGGAGATTTTGCAATATCCTTCCCCTGGAGTTGGATGGAATGGAGATTTTGCAATATCCTTCCCCTGGAGTTGGATGGAATGGAGATTTTCCAATATCCTTCCCCTGGAGTTGGATTGGAATGGAGATTTTGGAGTATCCTTCCCCTGGAGTTGGATGGGAATGGAGATTTTGCAATATCCTTCCCCTGGAGTTGGATGGGAATGGAGATTTTGCAATATCCTTCCCCTGGAGTTGGATGGAATGGAGATTTTGCAGTATCCTTTCCCTGCCACGCCCACCAAGCCAAACCACGCTCACCAAGCTACGCCCACAGAACCAGTAGTAAAAAAAAAAAAATTCACCACTGCTGCACATCCAGCCGTCTTTGTGACATTTGATCTGCTCAATGATTTTTCAAGGAATTCTTTGGTGCGGGTCGATCCTGTACCACGGGACGTTGGAAGGAAAAGGGGGGGAAAAGGAACAAAACCCCGAGCTATGTGAATCAAAGGAAGGACACGATCTGTTATTTATTCGGCCTTCCCGGCTGAAATGTATTAAACCGTACTTCAAATTAGCCCTCCAACCTGGATAGTGAACTCTTAATTAGGTGTCAACGATGATGTAAAGCTGGAGCTGATGAGACAGCTTTCACTCTTGGCTGCTGACGAAGTTTGCTTTCCTGATGCCACAGTTTCAGTCTCATTACACGGAAGGTTTTGTTCAACAGTATTTAATAACCCCGGTATTATCAAGAGACACATTCCTTTGGTGGGGATGATAATGTTTATTGGAATAAATTATGCAGCGCGTTTCCCCCAGAATCAATGAGTAGTGACAAGTTTGTTTACTGTTCATTAGCAAACAATAAAAAGGTACCACTGCCAGCTGAATAATACTGAGGTTACTTGATTATATTCCCTTCTGGTTATTGCAAGGAACCGATAACTCACCCGAGATTGGGGGCATTTGTTTCTGAACTTTTGCACAGAACCGGATCCGGCGCGACTTTGGGAAGATAAATATGCTCAGCCGTCACAGCAAATATATATATATATATATATATATATATATATATATATATATATATATATGTATGTATGTATGTATGTATGTATGTATGTATGTATGTATGTATGTATGTATGTATGTATGTATGTATGTATATAAGATTTTTTACAACCCCTGGTAAGCCCCAATTATGGGAGGAAGCTAACTGCTTCCATCATCTGTCCTTCGGCTCGTCACAAGAGTCCATCACAACAGAAACCCAATATTTTTACTGTTGCCTTTGTTATATTTGTGTTTTTTTATTTGTGCTGATAAATAAAGGGAGACTAGTATAGATCTATTTCAAGCTATTTAGCTCTCATCAGCTAGCCATGAAATAGCTTGAAATAGCTTGAAATAGATCTATACTAGTCTCTCTTTATTTATTTATCAGCACAAATAAAAAAAAACACAAATATAACAAAGGCAACAGTAAAAATATTGGGTTTCTGTCGTGATGGACTCTTGTGACGAGCCGAAGGACAGAGAATGGAAGTAGTGATCTTCCTCCCATATTTGGGCATACCAGGGGTTGTGACTTTAAATATATACCTTTCACCCTGGCCTGGCTGATAAGGAGTCGAGCTCTGTAGCTCAATGGTTAACACATCTGCCTAAGAGGCAATAGAGCACAGGTTCGATTCCCAGCAAGGGTATGGCTAGCTGATGAGAGCTAAATAGCTTGAAATAGATCTATACTAGTTTCCCTTTATTTATTTATCAGCACAAATATAACAAATGTAACAAAAAGGAACAGTAAAAAATATTGGGTTTCTGTCTGGATGGTCTCTTGTGACGAGCCGAAGGATATATATATATTTGCAAATGGGTGTAGGGCTTGGAGGGGAGAGGAGAATGAAAGGTTTGATGCAATTAGCCCATCCACCCCAAATGATATAAATCATGTGCAAATGTCGGCCGGGATATGATGTTCGCCTCTCTGTTAAGCAAACATGCTCAGACCACATCATGAGATGGAAAGGGCATTGCATGAGTTATCGTTGTTGTCGTTTTAAATCAAAAGTGATGTGGCGAGGGGGTAAGTGCAGACCACGTCAAAACTAGATTAAAGTTTCCACCAATCGTGAAAACAGAAATATAGAGCGGGTTAATGGGTCATTAAACACAAAATAATTGAGGCACCTCCTGAGTTAATTTTTTGGTCAAGGTTGTATATGCCAGGTGTCCTTCTGGCTGAACCGGTTGCTATCAATGCAACTGTGGAGTCCTTGGTGTCCACTCAGCTTGGTTGATTTCTTGCACACATTTCATTACCCAACTAGGCAACATCGTCAGTGCTAATAGGAAGTGGGGTTTCCTCTCATATTATAGTCTAATCAAGTGACTTTCCCTGTTGGTGGGAGAGGACTCAGTGGCTCCTTGGTTAGGCTGTTTACTGTTAGCTTGTTTGGCAGTTCTTCGGTTGGGGATTTCTCCCATTAACAGGGCAAACCGTTAGTATATAAAATGAGAGCAAACCCTACTCCCTACTAGGACTGATGATGTTCCCTAGTTGGGTCATGAGATGTCTACAAGAAAAGCACCAAGCTCAGAGAGCACCAAGGACCCCACGGTTCAACCGTGAGCTACAAATATTCTCCTCTATGAGTATAAAAGCATCTTTTTAATTTCTTTTTTGGATTGCATAATGAACTGCAGTTCTGCAGTTCGGCTGTTCAAATCTCACCGGCTCAGGGTTGACTCAGCCTTCCATCCTTCCGAGGTGGGTAAAATGAGGACCCGGATTGTTGTTGGGGGCGATATGCTGACTCTGCAAACCGCTTAGAGAGGGCTGAAAGCTCTATGAAGCGGTATATAAGTCTAACTGCTATAACTCAAAATGTTGACTGATTGGTGTTCGGATTACGGAACATCAAGTTGTCTTGTTACATGTTACAGGTAGTCCTTGACTTACAACAGTTCGTTTACTGACCAGTTATGACGGCCTTGAAACAAGTGACTAAGGACTATTTTTCACACTTAGGACTCTTGTGGCTTCCCCAGGGTCACGTGATTGAAATTCAGGCGCTTGGCAACTGGCTCATACTTATGACGGTTGCACTGTCCCGGGGGGTCACACAATCCCCAGTAGCGACGTTCTGACAAGCCAAGTGAATGGGGAAGCCAGATTCACTTAACAGCCATGTTCCTAATTAAAAAAAAAACTGCAGCGATTCACTTAACAACTGTGAAAAAGAAAGGTGGTAGAATGGGGCCAAATTCACTTAACAAAGTTTCACTTAGCAACAGATGTTTTGGCCTCACTTGCGGTCGTAACCCAATGACCACCTAGACTGCAGTATAAGTCCAATTCATAGGGTGGGCATGGAAGCAGAGCAGAGGTGGGTTTCTGCTGGCATTACTGCCAGTTCGGTCTGTGCGCAGTTAATACAATACAATACAATAGCAGAGTTGGGAGGGACCTTGGAGGTCTTCTAGCCCAACCCCCTGCCTAGGCAGGAAACCCTATACCGTTTCAGACAAATGGCTATCCACCATCTTCTTAAAGACTCCCAGTGTTGGGGCATTCACAACCTCTGGAGACACTGATTAATTGTTCTAGCTGTCAGGAAATTTCTCCTCAGTTCCAAGTTGCTTCTCTCCTTGATTAGTTTTCACCCATTGCTTCTTATCCTGCCTTCTGGTGCTTTGGAGAATAGTTTGATTTTCTCTTCTTTGTGGAAGCCCCTGAGATCTTGGAAGACTGCTATCATGTCTCCCCTAGTCCTTCTTTTCATTAAACTAGACATACCCAGTTCCTGCAACAGTTCTTCATATGTTTTAGCCTCCAGTCCCCTAATCCTCTTTGTTGCTCTTCTCTGCACTCTTTCCAGAGTCTCCACATCTTTTCTACATCATGGCGACCAAAACTGGATGCAGTTTTCCAAGTGTGGCCTTACCAAGACATTATAAAGTGGTATTAATACTTCACGTGATCTTGATTCTCTCCCTCTGTTGATGCAGCCTAGAACTGGGTTGGCTTTTTTGGCAGCTGCTGCCCACGGCTGGCTCCTATTTAAACGGTTGTCCACTAGGACTCCAAGATCCCATCAAATGCCTTACAGTTGCCTGTAAATAGGTTTGCGCATGCACAGAACATTAAAAATGTCAAAAAAAAAAAACCCCATGCTGTGGCAATCGGGGAACTGGTTCAGGGGTGTGGTGAGCCTGCCGTCCCTACCAGCTCAGTGACCCAGTCACAATTTCCCCTACCGTTTCCCCCAAAATGGTGCGAACTGGCAGCAACCCAGCTCTGAAGCAGACCCACTTTCTTCAACATTCAATATTTCTTCGATGTTTCTGCTTTCCCTGTCACTAACATTGATCCTTTTCCACCTGCCAAATAATGGGTCCCCGTAATTTGGACTTCTCTCCCTTCCTTTCCCTTATATTTTTTTAGAGCATTGGTGACCTTAAATTACTGCCGCGGTTAATTATAAAGTAAATAATCCGAGAACCTCAAACCGAAAGAATTGTGTTGTGCACACACATGCCCATTGAAAAACGGGTAGTGCCACAGAAAATGTCAAACGTAACTGCAACTGTCAGCTAGCAAAACTGAAGCAGGCTCTTAACTTCCAACATAATACGTAAAAAAAATAAAAAAAGGGAAGGAAGACTGCTTGAGTGAGCTGATCCATTCTCGGAGCATAAACCCCATTACGAAATAAGGCCCATCTTGACAAGCATCAACCAGCAAGTGTTCAGATGAATTTGACCCTGCGAAAGAATAAAATATGATGTGTGGATTTTCGCCTATGAATTATAAATTTACCGGACCGATTAAATGAATTTTAAATCGTGTAAATGCTTCTAGTGCATGATTGCTGCTAATAAGAAATGGATGTGCAGAGTTCGAAGCTAAATGTATGTACGTATGAGTCATGTTATTTGACTTTAATGCGGCTCCCCTCCCCTCCCTCTCCCCCTCTCTCCCTCTCTCTCTCTCTCTCCCTCTTCATAAAGTGAACCTAAATACAATGCGCTTGTTCCTACCTCCCTACACAGGCACGCAAATATTTCATGATTCGCACCAGGCTCTCTCATTGTTGGCTCTCCTCTCTGGATGCAGTCTTTTTATTTATTTATTTGCCACTTTGACGAAGCTACCCGTCTCACAAACAAGTGAGTCGGGGCAGCCAGAACAAGGCTAAAAAAATACTATATGATAAATACCGCTTGCTATTATAAACTTTAACGAACTTATGAAAATACAACAAGTCCAAGAAATGTTAATAGCAATGGAGCCATCTCCATTTTCTTTACAGCCAATTTAAGGGCAGGTAGGGACCAGAAATTCCACTGCTAAGCAAGATGGTTGTTAAATTATTCACACTCAATTTAACAACCCTTTTTTGGCCACCATTTTAAGCAAATCACTGCAGTTCTTAAGTAAATCATATGTTGATTAGCCAGGGACGTGGTGGCACGGTGGCTAAGGCACTGAGATTGTCAATCAGAAGGTCAGCAGTTCAGCAGTTCGAATCCCTAGCAAAACATAGGAGGGAGCTCCCGTGACTTGTCCCAGCTTCTGCCAACTTAGCAGTTCGAAAGCATGTAAAAATGCAAGTAGAAAAATAGGAACCACCTTTGGTGGGAAGGGAACAGCGTTCCGTGCGCCTTCGGCGTTGAGTCCTGCCGGCCACATGACCACAGAGACGTCTTCGGACAGCGCTGGCTCTTCGGCTTTGAAACGGAGATGAGCATCGCCCCCTAGAGTCAGGAACGACTAGCACATATGTGCACGGGAAACCTTTATCTTTACATATGTTGGTCAGCTTCCAGCTTCCCCATTGATTTTGTCTGCTGGAAACCAGTTTGTGGAGATATCGAACATGTTGAGATCATGGCAACGGGATTCAAATTTGTTAATCTGAGATGTTGTGTTTCTCATGCAAGCAACGCCATCCGTCAAAATAAAAATGAGATAGGCAGAGTCATTGGAATGTACCAACTCTAGCCATAGCATCTTCAAGGGGGGAAATGTTTCTCCCCAAAATGTCTTGCAATGTGCCCAAGAAAACTCAATCATCCAGGCCAAAAGTATTGAAAAGGTTAAATCATGACAACGGGAGTTTAAATTTGTCAATCTGAGACGTTTGTGGGGGTGGGGGTGGGGGCGCAAATGAAAATCCCCCGACCCCAGGATGCTGCAACTGTTAGGAATACATGCAAGCTGTCAAGCGCCTGGTTTTTAATCATGTGACCGTGTGAAGGCGACAGTCATAAGTGCGAGGACCAGTTGTCAGTGAACTTTTTCCAGTGACGTTGTGTTGTGGCCCGGCAGGAGCCGTTGGAGCTGCCACCAGACTCTGACAGCGAGGGCCCCTATGAGTCGGCTCTGGAGGATGTGGAGGACCCTGGACAGGGTTCCGACTCCGAGCAGGGTGCAGAGAGGCTGGGTGGCCACCAGGTGGCGCCTGAGCCTTGGATCAGTGGGGAGGAGACAAGAGAGAGTGATCCAGAAACCAACAGTGAGTTGTTCCGGGATGCATGCCGTCGAAGGGCTACTCGGCGTCAAGAACAACTACATAATTACAGGAGGTAATTACGCTCAGCTGATGGTCATTAAGCTCCTCTCCAGACTATAAAAGGGACTGCTTGTGCCACGCCCTTCTTTTTTTTAGGTTTTTAGGTTTTATTAAACACTTATAGGCTGCCCTTTTCCCTGAGGGGACTCAGGGCGGCTTACAATAATGAGGGAGGGGAGTGCAAGACAAGACATAAAAGAAAATGTGAGTAAAAATAATTAACAATAAAAGCACAACATTCACTCAGCATTCGGGCAGGGAGAGAGTAAAGTCCCCAGGCCTGACGGGATAGCCAGATCTTAAGGGCCGTGCGGAAGGCCTGGACGGTGGTGAGGGTGCGGATCTCCACGGGGAGATTGTTCCATAGCGTCGGAGCTGCAACTGAGAAGGCTTTCCTCCGCGTAGTCGCCAGTCGGCACTGACTGGTGGATGGAATTCGGAGGAGGCCTACCCTGTGCGACCTGATGGGATGCAGGGAGGTAATTGGCAGAAGGTGGTCTCTCAAATAGTCAGACCCACTACCATGGAGCGCTTTGTGGATGGTAAGTAGGACCTTGAAGTGCACCTGGAGATCAACAGGTAGCCAGCGCAGCTCACGGAGGATCGGTGTTATGTGGGCAAACCGCGGTGCGCCCACGATCACTCGCGCGGCCGAGTGACTTGCAGAAGTCAACGCTTGGACTAAAGAGAAATGAACTTGGCCAGCTGGATTGCTGCCAGAGTTTGTCTGAATTGCTGCCAAGGTTTGTCGGACTTGCTGCCAAAGTCCTTATCTGTTTGTTTATTTGGCTTTCAGCCACCGAGAGTCTGGTCTTGTTATTAAAGGACATCTCATTTTACGCTTGTCTCGGCTTTCGTTACTGGACGGAGGAGGGGGTGAGAACACGTTGTAAGTTTGAGCAGTCGCTAAATAAATCAGCCGAGGTCTATCCAGGCATGCTATGTTCTAACTCGTGCTCTGCAGAGGCAGTGGGAAGGCGAAGCAAATCTGAGCCACTCATCCATCCCACTGACCTTCCTAGACCTTTTTCATCAAACCGATATTTTGATCCTTCTGTTAATGAAAGAATGCTAATGAAAGGGTGCATTCAGCCCTGGCAGACCCGTTTTCATCTTACCCGCAAATGAAATAAATACAAACTCTTCTAATTTGGTAATCAAGTAAGATAATTATACCCTCTGCACTATTTTCCCTTTTTTGCTGCTCTCGCTCGTGTCAATTAGAGACAGAAAAATTACTCCATGGGCTATCTGCAGTTGGTTCCTCTTAAGGATTAAAGCCCTTAATTTGTTCCGGGCTGTTTTACAAATCAATCCTTAAGAAATACTTTAGCTCACCTCAACAAACTTCTCATCCAAACTTTCCTCAGTCTTCCTCCAATGTTTTTTAGGGTGAAACATGATCTTCTGCCTGTCAAAAGAGCCTGAGCATCTTTTGCCAAGGATCTCAGCTTTTTTATTTTTTCAGGGATGTTCTCAAAAAACGGAAACCTTTTCAAACGTAGAAATAGTCTACTAGATGTTTCCAGTAAACGTCCAAGTTCATACATGTAAAAATAACAAGGATTTTTTTAAAAAAGAAAATGAATTCGTATACTGCATTTAGTTTTGGCTGCCACAATGTAGAAATGATGTGGAGACTCTAGAAAGAGTGCAGAGAAGAGCAACAAAGAGGATTAGGGGACTGGAGGATAAAACATACGAAGAACGGTTGCAGGAACTGGGTATGTCTAGTTTAATGAAAAGAAGGACCAGGGGAGACGTGATAG
Source organism: Thamnophis sirtalis (assembly GCF_051295495.1). NCBI lineage: Eukaryota > Metazoa > Chordata > Lepidosauria > Squamata > Natricidae > Thamnophis > Thamnophis sirtalis. Next base: position 3,853,055 of record NW_028261394.1, on the reverse strand, counting down.
CAGTGTTTCAATATCTCAGGGGCTGCCACAAAGAAGAGGGAGTCAAGCTATTCTCCAAAGCACCTGAGGGCAGGAAAAGAAACAGTGGGTGGAAACTAATCAAGGAGAGAAGCAACTTAGAAGTAAGGAGAAATTTCCTGACAGAACAATTAATCAATGGAAGAACTTGCCTCCAGAAGTTGTGAATGCTCCAACACTGGAGGTTTTTAAGAAGATGTTGGACAACCATTTGTCTGAAACGGTATAGGGTTTCCTGCCTAAGAAGGGGGTTGGACTAGAAGACCTCCAAGGTCCCTTCCAACTCTGCTATTCTATTCTATTCTATTCTATTCTATTCTATTTCTTTAAAAAACCAAACCCCTTCAACACTTACTGTACGACTACATTGTATTGTATAATTTGTCTCTTGAAAATTCTAATCAAGCTCAAATGCCAGCCTGGATTATTAGCCAGGACATCTTTGGGGAAAATAAAATCTGGTTTATAAACCTCCCAGTGTAATCAAAGATAAAAAGAGGATTCGTAAGAAGGTTTACTCAGACTGACTCGCTAAAACCATGCGAGTCCGTTTCAGACTTCTGCATTTGCAGAGGTCAAAGTCTCTATTGGATTTTCTTAATCTGATATTCATCCCTTTTTTCTGGGGATTCACTGCTGCTCACCTTTGCATCCAGCCTGAAAACGATAAATGACCTTTTAAAAGTATAGAGACCACTTAATCCGTACACTTTCCCTGTTTTTCTAATGGAAATGTTCACCTGGTGATTGGCTTTTGCTTTCACAAGAAATGAGGTGCAGTGCTCATACGTCTGTATCCTCAATCTCCAGTTTTGGGATAAGCCACAGACAACTACCCTGATTGATTCATAGACATAATCTGTCTACTGGTAGGTACTAGGCCAGTCCTACCATCCGGTAAAATGAGGCAGCCGAGGTCATCCCACCAGCTTTTCTTGGGTAGAGGACGTACTTCTGAGTTTCAGCCTGTAGAACATGGACGTCCAACCTTAGCAACTTTAAGATCTGTGGACTTCAACTCCCAGAATTCCCCAGCCAGCATTGAGTTGAAGTCCACAGGTCTAAAGTTTCCAAGGTTGGAACAGGAGTGAAGAAGATGTGCCTAGGGTTAGGTTCAGGGTTAGGTTCAGGGTTAGGTTCAGGTTTAGGTTCAGGTTTAGGTTCAGGGTTAGGTTCAGGGTTAGGATTAGGGTTAGGGTTAGGGTTATTAGGTTGTTATTAGTTGTTTGTTGAAGGTGCGCTTTTGTCGGTGCGCTGTTGTCGGCGCGCTTCTGTGCGCATTCGTCGGCATGATTTTGACCTCACGGTTTTCACGCGGTTTCATCGGCGCGCTTTTGTCGAGTGTGCATTTGTCGGTGAACCAGGTCTGCCATCTTCAGCTTCTTCGTTTTGCTGGCATCCTGCCATAAATTGCAAGGAATTGGGGGGGGATTGGGGGCAGTAACAGATGGGCCTGGGAATGAGTGGACAAACAATAGGAGGGGAGACATGTTGACAAGGAATAAACCAGCTTCCAAAGACAACTGGCCTGGAAACTGAATGTGAAACTACAGTGTGAGGTGCTAAACATCCGAGCTATTCCTAAAACATCACAAAGGACATCCTTTTGGACACTGGTGGTCAAGTCAGGAGGGGCAGCGAAAGGGGGGAAATGCAAGCTTTGTGGGAGAACATTCAAGATATAGCTTCACTTTCGCTGCAACCACTTAACTTCAGTAAAAGAACCTATTGATTCAATCCAATGGAGTCGAAGGTCTTTCTTTTGTAATTGTCTGAATTGAGGCAGGCCTGACACTATGGAAGAACATTGCCAGAACGTACACAAACAGCCACACACGCGATCCTCTCTCCTCCTTCTCCCCGTGTTTATATGTCTTGAGTGTATATATAAAATTGGATAAGTGCCATCTTCTTTGCCTTGGGCTGAAAAATATATTAGGCACATCCAGGAATTAGGGCATGCATACAATCATGTGCTATGAATGGTGTTTTAAATGCATCGCCGAGCTCCCGAAAATTAATTTCAAAACACGTCAAATATAATATTCTGGGGCTCACAACAACTGCAGACGCTAAAAGAGTCTTAAATGGGAGAATTCTGTCGCTCTCCAGCCCAACATGTGCCTCTCCAGACCATCTGAAGTATTGAGGGCTGCGCATGCAAAGGTTTAGTGCATCAGTTGTAACCTGCCTATAGATCGTATAACTTTCAGCGCAGGTTAATCTGCCTTCATTTGGGAGGCAGTTATTAAAAATATGACTGGCAAGTGTTCCCATCACAAAGATTACTAATCTAAATTGCAGTTCACCGGGGATTAATATTTTGAAAATATTGGCCCATTAAAGTAACTGCTTATGACAAATCTAATATCTACCACAGATTAGTTTTGAGCTTGCAGATAGATTGAGGTCTAAGGCAGGAGCAAATACTCTAGCAAGTTGCTGTGAAGCGCCCAAAATGCTTCCGAGATTATTAATGAGAAAGTGAAATGAATCGCCAGCCAATAGCACACTATCAAACAGAAAGACAGGCTCATTATTCCGGGTTTTTTTTCTACTTTTCCAGAACAAATAACTGGGCGTTACACATCTTTCTTGAATTTTAAGGAAGGCTCTAAATCACGCTTTAAAAAAAATAAAGTTATGCAACACACGGACTCCCAGTGGGGCTACACATCTGTACTAAATTTCAGCATAAAGAAAACCACAATTAACTACTAGTTCCTCACGTTTCTTTACAAGAGCGGAGTCATTTTACACTCATGTAAGACATATATACAGTACATCTCATGTAAGATGGGATGGGGTGGCTCAGTGGCTAAGACACTGAACTTGTCAGTGATACGAATCCCTAGAGCCGTGTAACGGAGGAAGCTCCCATCACTTGTCCCAGCTTCTGCCAACCTAGCAGTTCGAAAGCAGGTAAAAAAATGCAAGTAGAAAAATAGGCACCACCTTTGATGGGAAGGTAACAGCGCTCTGTGGGCCTTCATTGTTGAGTCATGCCAGCCATATGTCTTCGGATGGCGCTGGCTCTTCAGCTGTGAAATGGAGATGAGCACCGCCCCCCTAGAGTCGGGAACGACTAGCTCATATGTGCAAGGGGAACCTTTACCTTAAGACATATTATTTTGATGACATATGATTTCAAACATTTCTGAATGTATACAATCTCCTACATCCTTTAGCTCTAAGTGTGCCAGGCGTTAAAGACCAGTGATGGGATTCAGCCAGTTCGCACCTATTCGGGAGAACCGGTTCGTAACTTTCTAAGCAGTTCGGAGAACCGGTTGTTGGAAGAAATCTTATTTTATTTTTTTCCCCACTTTACAGGGCTAAACCTATAAGGAAGGCGGGAAAGAAACATTCTGGTGTTGTTTCTAGCCTCATCTTTATTGCCCTGCTTACAGAAACTGCCTCTCCGGTTAACCCTTATGACATTGTCACAGCTAAGGCGAAGTGCCCATCGACCTGAGTTGGCCACAGCCACATTGTCACATGACCACCGAGCTATGCCTACCCAGCTGGTCATTATGGCAGAGAACCGGTTGTTAAATTATTTGAATCCCACCACTGTTAAAGACCCACTCACGTTTGCAAGTATGCATTCTTTTTTAAAACAAAAATGTCAGAGATATGTAATATTTTAAAATAATCATTGAAAATCCAATAGTCCTGCCTTTTAATTGTGATATATGTTAATGACAGCTTATCAGTCATTATACCACCTACAACGAACAAGCATAAATTGTCAAGGATCTATTCAACCATAGTGAAATTTGCATTACACTCAAACAGGAATTGCCTTCATAAGAGATCCTGAATACTCCTGCCATTAGGTTCTCAAGGGCAAATATTTCTGTTTCCCTCAATGATCCAATGAAACTATTATTTCCTTCCTTATGCTACCTAACCCGGGTTTTTATTTTTTTATTTTAGCTTTACGTTTTTAGATTACTCTCTGAATCAATGATTCTCGTTTGCATTTTGTGCTCTTCAAGGCCTTCCGCTCCCAACATCACAAAAGGATGACTAAATTAAATGCATAAAAAGAACATTTTAATATGTCTCCTTACATTAGCAATCGGAAGCCAATGCGTTTATGTGGGCTCATTGATAATCTCCTTTCGGAGGAAGCAGAACTGCTGAGGGAGCAATCCTTCTTGGCGCTCTCATCAACGGATGGGTTATACGATCACAGAGACTACCCAAAATATGACCTGCTAAATGTTGTCAGGAATCATTTCCAAGATCGCAGAGTCAGTGTGAGGATGCGATTAGGAAAAAATATCACCATACCTCAATTCTGGAGAGAGGCTAATTTGATCTCAACACCTTTTCACCAAGTTCTGGATGAGCTTCTGGTCATCCTACCCTACCAGACACTTCCTTAGAAAGGCAAGTCATATCCGTTAAGATAAATAATCATTGATTGTCCAAGAGACAACCAATAGCAATAGCAATAGCAGTTAGACTTATATACCGCTTCATAGGGCTTTCAGCCCTCTCTAAGCAGTTTACAGAGTCAGCATATCGCCCCCAACAGTCTGGGTCCTCATTTCACCCACCTCGGAAGGATGGAAGGCTGAGTCAACCTTGAGCCGGTGAGATTAGAACCGCTGAACTGCAGATAACAGTCAGCTGAAGTGGCCTGCAGTACTGCACCCTAACCACTGCGCCACCTCGGCTCTATTAGCTATTTTGTTCCAGTATTTGACGGCTTGCCACATAGAAGAGGGGGGGGGGGTGTCACCTTATTTTCCGAAGCACCAGAAACCAAAACAAGAAACAATGGATGGAAACTAATCAAGGAGACAAGCAACCTGGGATTAAGGAGGGACTTCCTAAGAGAATGAACAAGTAACCAGTGCAGGGGTGAAATGCAACCAGTTTGGACTGGTTTGCCCGAACTAGGAGTAAAAAAAAAAAATGCTACCGGTTGGCAAACTGGTATTTCCGACGATCAGCTGTGATGCACGATTTATATTAGCTAGAATCATCGGATTTCCTGCTTTCAAAATGTTCCTTTTTTTTAGTGCTGCAGATGCGCGCAAAGTGCGTGCTCAGTAGCAGCCTCACCGAACCGGTAGCAGACTTCACCTCTGAACCAGTGGGACAGAAATTGCCTTTAGAAGTTGTGGGTGGAAGTTTTTAAGAAGAAGAGACTGGGCAGTCACTTGTCTGAAATAGTATAGGGTCTCCTGCAGGGGTTTGGACTAGAAGACCTCTAAGGTCCTTTCCAGCTCCGTTCTCTCCGTTCTGAGAGACCGCCTTCTGCCAATTACCTCCCACAGACCCGTTAGATCTCACAGGGTCGGCCTCCTCCGGCTTCCGTCTACCAGCCAATGCCATCTGGCTACTACCCGGGGGAGGGCCTTCTCTGTTGCAGCTCCGGCCCTTTGGAATGAACTCCCCGCGGAGATTCGGACCCTCACCCCTCTCCAGGCCTTCCGGAAAGCCGTCAAAACCTGGCTGTGCCGGCAGGCCTGGGGTTGATGAGTTCCCCTCCCCTCTCGACTTGTATGGCCGTATGACTCTTGTGTATTTTAATTATATGTATTGTGTTTGTATCCCCTTTCCCCTTTTGAGTTGTTCGCCGCCCTGAGTCCCTCCCGGAGAAGGGTGGCATACAAATAAATTAAATCTGAATCTGTAACTAAGTAAGAACTTGATCAGCTTTATAGCTGAAGAGAGGCACTTGTGGCTATACCCAACTTCATTACAGTCAGGCATGTGGATAATTTGCTGGTTGAATTGTCACATGGCTATTAAAATGCTTTCTTCATGGAAGCCGTTTGATCTTTAGTTGAGATTGCTGCATTGATCAAAATACACCAGCAGTTCTAACTCGAAGTTGTTGGGAGCCAATTCATTATCTAAAACTAATATACAAGAATGGCCATTGTCTCACATGGATTTTCTTTCTCCCTCCCTCCGCAAGCACTGTACACAGTCAATGCCAACAACCGAAAGCGGCACCAGACAGATGCAAGATGTGTGTTTACAAGGAACGTATCAATATCAACGTCTCTACCAAGATGTATGAGTCTCGCTCACTCACTTGCTGTGAAATGAAAGTTTCTATAATAAATAGACAATATATATATATGCATATGCTTTGATTTGGAGAGATTACATTTTTTTTGCAGTCTTCTCTTAAACCTGGAGATAATCCATCTCTACTTTCTGTCAGGATCTTGGCAGTCACAAGCAACCTGCACCTAAATAAGCAATTTATTTCGTATTCCATGGCCAAAAACTTCAGTAAGAAGAGGGGGGGAAAGCCAACAACAAGAGAGATGGCTCTCCTTGGGAAATGAAGACCCAGGCTGGTATATCAAGGTTTTCAAGACAGAAAGTCAGTAAACTCCAGGAAGGGAATAAAAAAAAAAAAAATTCAACATCTGAATTTCTGCCCTTGATTTATAACGTGTGTGTTTTGTCATTTTTCTAGACCCTTTCATTTCCCTCCGAAAAATTCCATTTAACCTCTCCGATCACCTTGAAAATAGTATTTGCAATTGAAATCGTTCACTACTAATTACCTGCTGCAAGAGCTATGAAAATGTCACTCGTTGTGATACTCAAGATAAACCTGCCTGGGCCCGAGTCGCAGCATTTGAAAATCCATCATTTTCCACCCTGCTCTTCGTTCTTTCTGCTTTTCCAGGTGGGTCCTTCGGGATTGGGCGGCATATAAATTTTGATAATTAATTAAATTAAATTAAATTGAGTGCCCCACGCGAGAAACAAGACTGCATCTGGAGAAGGGCTTACCTGCCATTTCACCTGAAGCAGACATGAAGCTTAATTTAAGGACCCTCTTCCAGAAGAACATCTAATGAACGTTGGTGGAAGAAGGCGAGCTGGTGGATGCCTTAGAACAGTGTTTCTCAACCTTGGTGGCTTTAAGATGGGTGGACCTCAACCCTCAACTGGCTGGGGAATTCTGGGAGTTGAGGTCCACCCATCTTAAAGCCACCAAGGTTGAGAAACACTGCCTTGAAATGAACTGCCAGGAAATTACGTTGTCTTGTCATAACTAGATCTTGTACGGCAATCCCCTTCTTCGAGGATTTTTAAGGACTGGTCAAGTTAAACTCTCCTTGTCCGTAATATTTGGGAAAGGAAAGGAAACGGGATTCCATATCTTCTAGGTACTTAGACTAAACTGAATTGCTTAATTCATCTTTTCTCACCATGGTGCTACCCACCAAGCAGTTTGAAAATGCAGGAAATGGGGGACGATTAAAAGTTTAGGGTTTCTCCATCTTCGTTGGGTCATGAAGTAGATGTATTTTCTGTTATTCAGTGGGATGCTCAGAGACAATAAAAGTAAAGGTTCCCCTCGCACATATGTGCTAGTTGTTCCTGACTCTAGGGGGCGGTGCTCATCTCCGTTTCAAAGCTGAAGAGCCAGCGCTGTCCGAAGACGTCTCCGTGATCATGTGGCTGGCATGACTAAACAGAGAAAGTGTACGGAACGCTGTTATCTAAAGGTGGTTCCTATTTTTCTACTTGCATTTTTTAACATGCTTTTGAACTGCTAGGTTGGCAAAAGCTGGGAGAAGTAATGGGGGCTCACTCCGTTATGCGGCGCTAGGGATTTCAAACCACCGAACTGCTGACCTTTCTGATTGACAAGCTCATGATCTTAGCCACTGAGCCACTGTTTCCCATTCAGAGACAATATTTGCTCCCGATATGCTTTTCCCTGAGAGCTAATCAGTGGAGACGTTTTAGCAACCAACAGCATGTACATCTCCTGTAAAATATTAATTCTGATCATCCAATCAATCCGGGGAATTTGTCCATTTGCTAGAACTCTACAGGGGAACCACAATTTCGTTTGAAAACGATAAGCATTTTCTTCTGTTGAAATTCTCATAGCGATGTTGCATCCCTCGCCTAGGGACTATTATTAATTATTAATTACGTGATTAATATTACACAACCCTTCCTCTTCTGTTTGTTTAACGTCTTAAGAGGTTGCCAAAAGAAAAAACTGTATACATATGTTTACGTTGGAAAATAAAAACAGCTGTCTTGAGGACTAGACACCCTCGTTTTCTTAATGGGAAATTTGAGCTCACATCAAATGCTTCCGCCTTGTGGGATGGCAAAGACCTTTACTAAGCAAATAATGGACATGTGAAGAAAAAAAAGGGAGTGATGTTTTTTTTTAGAACGGATTTGATTTAAAACAATTTGTACGCAGATGACATAGGGGAAATGACCTCCATTCATCAACATAATTCCTGTTGCTATATGGAAGGCATTACAGAGGCTCTGAAGGGCCCTGAAACATCTCCTGCCTGCATCCTGAAGAAATTAATGGGAAACATTTGAAGGCTGCATTGAGCAGATAAATAGGATACGGGCAATTCGCTTTGTAGGTGAAAGGAGTGGCAGAACCTGGAGATGGAGTGAAAAGAGAGATCAGCCCAGAATCCCTGCAAAGTCACAAGTGAACTAAGCCCAACTCTTTGAGTGCCATTGGTCCTTATCTAACTCTAAGAAGGTGTTGACATCAGTTGAGAAGATTCCTGTGTGTAGGCTTTCAGCAATAAAACATTTTAATGGAAGCATCAAGGTGGCCCTGGTGTTTCACTCCTGACAGGTCTTTCTCTAGGAACAGTGGTGATTCAATGCTTTAAAAATAAAGCATGGAAAGTGGAAATGGTTTAAGTAAAGCCAAGTCAAACATCTGTGAAGATTCTCCATCATCCAGTTCATGGTTGCACCAAAGGTGCTTTTCCAAAAGGCAAATGGACTTTATTGGGGGTTTTTTTCCCTTGAAAACATTTCGCTTCTCATCCAAGGAGCTTCTTCAGAAGTGAAGAAGCTTCTTGGATGAAGAAGAATTGAAGGAGCTTCTTGGATGAGAAGAACTGAACTGAGGTTTTTGGATGAAGAAGAACTGAAGGAGCTTCTTGGATGAGAAGAACTGAACTGAAGTGAAGCTTTTGGATGACAAAGAACTGAAGGAGCTTCTTGGATGAGAACTGAACTGAGGTTTTTGGATGAAGAAGAACTGAAGGAGCTTCTTGGATGAGAAGAACTGAACTAAAGTGAAGCTTTTGGATGACAAAGAACTGAAGGAGCTTCTTGGATGAGAACTGAACTGAGGTTTTTGGATGAAGAAGAACTGAAGGAGCTTCTTGGATGAGAACTGAACTGAGGGTTTTGGATGAAGAAGAACTGAAGGAGCTTCTTGGATAAGAAGAACTGAACTGAGGTTTTTGGATGAAGAAGAACTGAAGGAGCTTCTTGGATGAGAAGAACTGAACTGAAGTGAAGCTTTTGGATGACAAAGAACTGAAGGAGCTTCTTGGATGAGAAGAACTGAACTGAAGTGAAGCTTTTGGATGACAAAGAACTGAAGGAGCTTCTTGGATGAGAACTGAACTGAGGTTTTTGGATGAAGAAGAACTGAAGGAGCTTCTTGGATGAGAAGAACTGAACTGAAGTGAAGCTTTTGGATGACAAAGAACTGAAGGAGCTTCTTGGATGAGAACTGAACTGAGGTTTTTGGATGAAGAAGAACTGAAGGAGCTTCTTGGATGAGAAGAACTGAACTAAAGTGAAGCTTTTGGATGACAAAGAACTGAAGGAGCTTCTTGGATGAGAACTGAACTGAGGTTTTTGGATGAAGAAGAACTGAAGGAGCTTCTTGGATGAGAAGAACTGAACTAAAGTGAAGCTTTTGGATGACAAAGAACTGAAGGAGCTTCTTGGATGAGAACTGAACTGAGGTTTTTGGATGAAGAAGAACTGAAGGAGCTTCTTGGATGAGAAGAACTGAACTAAAGTGAAGCTTTTGGATGACAAAGAACTGAAGGAGCTTCTTGGATGAGAACTGAACTGAGGTTTTTGGATGAAGAAGAACTGAAGGAGCTTCTTGGATGAGAACTGAACTGAGGGTTTTGGATGAAGAAGAACTGAAGGAGCTTCTTGGATAAGAAGAACTGAACTGAGGTTTTTGGATGAAGAAGAACTGAAGGAGCTTCTTGGATGAGAAGAACTGAACTGAAGTGAAGCTTTTGGATGACAAAGAACTGAAGGAGCTTCTTGGATGAGAAGAACTGAACTGAAGTGAAGCTTTTGGATGACAAAGAACTGAAGGAGCTTCTTGGATGAGAACTGAACTGAGGTTTTTGGATGAAGAAGAACTGAAGGAGCTTCTTGGATGAGAAGAACTGAACTAAAGTGAAGCTTTTGGATGACAAAGAACTGAAGGAGCTTCTTGGATGAGAACTGAACTGAGGTTTTTGGATGAAGAAGAACTGAAGGAGCTTCTTGGATGAGAAGAACTGAACTGAAGTGAAGCTTTTGGATGACAAAGAACTGAAGGAGCTTCTTGGATGAAGAAGAATTGAAGGAGCTTCTTGGATGAGAAGAACTGAACTGAGGGTTTTGGATGAAGAAGAACTGAAGGAGCTTCTTGGATGAAGAAGAACTGAAGGAGCTTCTTGGATGAGAAGCAAAACATTTTCAAGGGAAAAAAACCCCAAGAAAGTCCAGTTGCCTTCTGGTATTTTTATTTATTTGTTGATTTTTATTTAGTTTAGTTTGTCAAACATGTAAAAGATAACAGGCATAAGTATAAACATGAATAAGAACACAGGAAATGGGTACGAATAAATGGAGACAATAGGACTGGGGCAGTAGGCATGCTGGTGTGCTTATAAAAGCCCCTTAGAGACCTCTTAGGAATGGGGTGAGGTCAACAGTAGACAGTTTTAGGTTAAAATTATGGGGTTTTGAGGATATAACAACGGAGTCAGGTAGACTCCATTTCCAGGCATTGACTGTTGCTGAAGTCGTATTTTCTGCAGTCAAGTTTGGAGCGGTTTACCTTGGAGCCGAGGTGGCGCAGTGGTTAGGATGCAGTACTGCAGGCCACTTCAGCTGACTGTTATCTGCAGTTCAGCGGTTCTAATCTCACCGGCTCAAAGGTTGACTCAGCCTTCCATCCTTCCGAGGTGGGTGAAATGAGGACCCAGACTGTGGGGGGCGATATGCCGACTCTGTAAACCGCTTAGAGAGGGCTGAAAGCCCTATGAAGCGGTATATAAGTCTAACTGCTATTGCTACTATTACCTTGAGTTTGTATCTATGGTTTGCCCAAGTATTATTGAGGTTGAAGCTGAAGTAGTTGTTGACAGGTAGGATGCTAACAGGTAGGCAAGTCAGGAAGGTGCTGGGATTAGGCCAAAGGCAAAGGATCATTAGGAATTAGGAATAATCATCAGTTAGACTGTATTGATCTAGGTGGTCTCATCATTTGGGAGGAGGGAGGGAGGATTCTACATTCCGCATTATTTTTATATAAGCACAAATGCAGTTACAGATTATTATTTTTCTTGCACTCATCACGAAAACAGAGACAGGCAACATGTTTGTCTTTCACTAAACCTACTCTCTGTTTCTCTGGGGAAACCCCCAATTGACATGATTTTTGACGAAAAGAGAAGGCTAACTCATAAGGAGCCCTTCAAATAATTCCAGTTTATATATGCTAAGGTAGGCTGCTAGCATTGGGAGAAACTGACAGCTTCTTGATTACGGTTATTATTTGTGGTTAGCCATCTAGCTGCCTAAGAAAATAGTCTCGGTGGGACATGACGGCTCGAGTTTTAATGAAATTTCTGGCTTGATAATAGAATAAATGCCATCTATTACTTGGGATTGTTAACCTTTAACTATGGCCTTGTAGCTAGTCTAGCAACTGCAGTAATTTTATTGAGAGCCTCACAGTAGCCGACGTTATTTTTATAATCCGGCTGTCTGCACCGACAAATGTCAGTTTTCATTAAAATCTGGGTTTGATGTCAGCCGAAAGAAGACGGGCCTCTTGGCTAGGCAAAATATGAAATGATGCTTCTGCCTAAGCCAGCCAGCTTTCCATAGCCCAAGCGAAGCTGTTATGACGGCTGTTGAACCTTTGGGCCGTCCCTTTCCGTCCATGATAATTTGAGGGCATTCAACGCTCATGCAGCATATAAACTACCGCCAGAGCTATGGAGAGAAAATGAGAGATAACTATGCATTTCTCCATAAGGTTGTTGCAAAAATGATCGGGAAACCGTGGCAGCTGCAGTACGAACAGGTCATCGTCAGATAGAGAAACGCTAATCTGCATTTCAGAATTCAACAAAATGTTTTACTTTCTACCCTGAAAATGAGAGGGACGCGGTGGCTCGGTGGCTAAGACGCTAAGCTTGTCGATCAGAAAGGTCAGCAGTTTGGTGGTTCGAATCCCTAGCGCCGCGTATCGGAGTGAGCTCCCGTGACGTGTCCCAGCTTCTGCCAACTTAGCAGTTGGAAAGCACGTAAAAAATGCAAGTAGAAAAATAGGAACCACCTTTGGTGGGAAGGGAACAGCGTTCCGTGCGCCTTTGGCCTTTAGTCATGCCAGCCACATGACCACGGAGATGTCTTCGGACAGCACTGGCTCTTCGGCTTTGAAACAGAGATGAGCACAGCCCCCTAGAGTCAGGAACGGCTAGCACATATGTTCGAGGGGAACCTTTGCCTTATCCTGAAAATGAGTTAATCCAACTCAACCTTCCAATTCTCCGTTTGTTTGCCATTAGTGAATGTTCTACTACCATTAGTAAATCATTTTTTTTCTTCTTTCTTCATCTCTACATTAAAAAGATCCAGCATCAGCAAACACGCACACACCCACACAAATACACAAACACATATACGCACAGATGCTCGCATATAGCAATTATGTTTTTTAAAATTCAGAACGGAATTCCCCAGGCGGCCAGTCTAATTGATGTGTGTCATGTTTTATAAAATAATTAATAATTTCCGGGTAAATTCAATTTTTGCCTTTTCCTTCTTTGGCTCCCGAGAAGCTCTTAACCACAACGTCTCAATTCCGGGCACAGCAACAAGAGAGCAGAAACCAATCTTTCCAATGAATGCAATAACAAAAGCGATTAGAGATTGAGAAAGATTAATTCCATGTGCCAGATATAAATAAAGGGCTTAGAAAGGAGTCCCAGTTGGTTTCTACAGTGCAGGAAAACAGCAATATGTCCACATTCGACATAAATGCTGCATATGGTATTTACAAATCATGCTTTTAAATGCTGATTTCTTGAAGTCAACTTTACAAAACATCCTCAAATCATTTTGTTTGTTTGTTTAGTTAATATGACATAATAATAGTCTGGATGCAAACAATTGGGAGAAAAAAAAATACCTAGCATTGCTTTGTGCAAAAAGAATTTGTAGTCTCTGTTAATTAATAACAGATGTTTCATTACCCAACTGAGTTACATTATTAGTGCGGTGATAATGTTACCTGGATGGGTTATGAAATGTCTTTCCATAAAACCACCAAGCTCAGAGAGCACTAAGGACTCCACAGCCCTCCTCTTGCTCCTCCTGACCCCTTTCCTCCTCCTTCCCACAAATCCACCCGCTTCTAACACTAATAATGTTACCTGGTTGGGTAATGAAATGTCTGCAAGAAACCACCAAGTTCAGAGAGCACCGAGGACTCCACAGTTATTCCTCCCCCTCCCTCCCCCCCCTCCCCCCCCTCCTCCTCCTCCCACTGATGACATTACCTAGTTTGGTCATGAAACATCTGCAAGGAAACCACCAAGCTCAGAGAGCACCGAGGACCCACAGTTGTTCATCCCCTCCTCCTCCTCTCCTCCTCTTCCTCCTCCTCCTTCTAGCACTGAAGACATTACCTAGTTTGTTTATGAAACGTCTGCCAAGAAAACCATCAAACTCAGGAAACACCAAGGACCTCACAGTCCTCCTCCTCTCCCCTGCAAATTCCATTCCCTTCTAGCAAGGATGATGTTCCCTAGTTGGGTAATGAAACGTCTGCAAGAAAACAGCCAAGCACCGAGAACACCAAGGACCCCACCGTTCCTCCTCCTCCTCCTCCTCCTCCTCCTCCTCCTCCTCCTCCTCCTCCCACTGATGACATTACCTAGTTTGGTCATGAAACATCTGCAAGAAAACCGCCAAACTCAGAGAGCACCAAGGACCCCACAGCCATCCTCCTCCTCCTCCTCCTCCTCCTCCTCCTCCTCCTCCTCCTCCTCCTCCTCCTCCTCCTCACACTGATGACATTACCTAGTTTGGTCATGAAACATCTGCAAGAAAACCGCCAAGCTCAGAGAGCACCAAGGACCCCACAGCCATCCTCCTCCTCCTCCTCCTCCTCCCTCCTCCTCCTCCTCCTCCTCCTCCTCCTTCTCCTCCTCCTCCTCACACTGATGACATTACCTAGTTTGGTCATGAAACATCTGCAAGAAAACCGCCAAGCTCAGAGAGCACCAAGGACCCCACAGCCATCCTCCTCCTCCTCCTCCTCCTCCTCCTCCTCCTCCTCCTCCTCCTCCTCCTCCTCCTCCTCCTCCCACTGATGACATTACCTAGTTTGGTCATGAAACATCTGCAAGAAAACCGCCAAGCTCAGAGAGCACCAAGGACCCCACGGTTCCACCTGAGCTGCAAATTGTTTCTTCTTTTGGAGCAGTGCCATTCCAATTCACAAACGACGCAAACATCTCCGTCTGAAGAGCCTACAAGAGCTACTCTACATTTTCCACAACATAAAGAACAATAGCTTCCTTTTTCTTGTTCAACACTTGAAAACATGATCTCTGATCGATTTTACGTAATACTCTGCGAAGAGAACATCACCACATAGCTAAGCGAGGCCAGATGGATAAAGAGTCACATGCAGAGTTGACCTAGCTGTATTCCTCTCTTCCCCCCCCGCCACATTTCCAAATCTTGAAATAATTAAACAAAAGAACTCCTTTTATTTCCTCTTCACTCTCTTTTCTTCAGGTGTATGTATATTAGCCTCCTTTGAAGTTCAGAGGCAGCATGAAATACTCCTTTGTCAAGAGAGCAGCAAGTACAGCGTTGAATTGCATTTTACCAGATATTATCCATACAGATCTAGCTTAGCTCCAAAACACTTGTTCGGCTACTTGAAATTAGCTTTCTGGATGACAAAGGAATATTGAAGGATCGCTGGAGCAGAAAGCAGATATTCCTCTGCTTGATGTGAGCTGCGGAAAGAACAAATTGCTGCAGATTTTTTTTTCCACCCCTCCAGAATTTTGTTTGACAGGAAGAAACTTTAAAGGTTATCAAGAAAGTGGGGAGGGGGGGGGAATGAAACGTTATTATTCCACAGATGGATTTAAACAGGGCATAACTCGCAAGATTGATTTTGCTCTGCATATTATGTTCGGTGAGGGAATCAAAGCTGTGTCACATTGCGGGGGGGGGGGGGGAATCCTGGTCCTCTCTCAACTTCTCGGTGGGCCATGGTTTCGTCTTAGATGAGAGAGAGAGAGAGAGAACATGAAGTTTAAGGATTCATTTCATTTTAGCCAAAGTAATCCATGAAAAGGGAAGCAAGGAGTGAATCGGGGGGGGGGGGTCTTCTGTGCTTTTACTTTCTCTGCAATTGATTCACCTGGAATTCAAAAAAAAATCATAGCAATAGCAATAGCAGTTAGACTTATATACCGCTTCAAAGGGGTTTCAGCCCTCTCTAAGCGGTTTATAGAGTCAGCATATCACCCCCAACAACAATCCGGGTTCTCATTTTACCCACCTCGGAAGGATGGAAGGCTGAGTCAACCCTGAGCCGGTGAGATTTGAACAGCCGAACTGCAGAACTGCAGTCAGCTGAAGTAGCCTGCAGTGCTACATTTAACCACTGTGCCACCTCGGCGCCACCTCGCCACCTCATGCAATACTGGTAGTTCTCCCAAAGGTGCTTTTGTGAAGAGGCTACTCGACTTCCTTGTTTTCTTTTGAAGATGTTTCGCTTCTCATCCAAGAAGCTTCTTCTGATTTGACTGGATGGTGGGGAATGGAAGGATTTATACTCCTTGCAGTGGGTCATTTGCATCCTTTTAGAGGGTCCTTGAGGCCACTTGGAGATTTATCAGTGTCCTTAAGGTCACCTGAGTGGTGCAAATGGATGTGGAGCCTTCTTGGAACTGTTAAAAGGCCGGTGTTGTGGAGCTGTGCTATACTCATCTCAGTGGTGGGTTTCAAAAAACTTTGGAGCCTCTTCTGTAGGTGTGGCCTGCTTTCCGGGTCCACTGGTGGAACCTCTTCTAACCGGTTCGGTAGATTTGACGAACCGGTTCTACTAAACCGGTGCGAACCGGTAGGAACCCACCTCTGACTCATCTGCACAACTTAGGTGACCCTGAAGACACAGACAAACCTCTAAGTGGCCTCAACGACCCTCTGAAAGGATGCAAATGACCAGCTGTTTGCAAGGAATATGAATCCTTCCATTCTAAGGAAGGAAGGAGAGAAGAAAGAGAAGAAAGGGGGGTAGGAAGGAGGGAGGGAAGGAGGGAGGGAAGGAAGGAGGGAAGGAAGGAGGGAAGGAAGGAGAGAAGAAAGGAGGGAAGGAAGGAGGGAAGGAAGGAGGGAAGGAAGGAGAGAAGAAAGGAGGGAAGGAAGGAGGGAAGGAAGGAGGGAATGTAGGAGAGAAGGAAGGGGGAAGGAAGGAGGAAAGGAAGGGGGAAAGGAAGGAGAGAAGGAGAAAAGAAAGGAGGGAAGGAAGGAGGGAAGAAGGAGGGAGGGAAGGAAGGGGAGTAGGAGAGAAGAAACGAGGGAAGGAAAGAGGGAGGGAGGGAAGAAGAAGTAGGACCGTTGTAAGATAAGATGGAACTATGGGATGATAAAAAAGCAATCTTCAAGTATATTGTCAACAGTAGGGAAAAATTGTTATAAATACATATTATTAATAACAGTTATGAGATCATATAATTGTGAATGTATATATGAAATTGATAAAATAAAATTTTAAAAAAATGAATCCTTCTATTCCTTATCCTCCGGTCAGAGTTGAAGAAGCTTTTTGAATGAGAAGCGAAACATCTTCAAAATAAAACCAGAAAATCCAGTTGCCTCTTGGGGGAAAAAAGCACCTTTGAGACAAACATGACTTGGATGACGGAGAATCTCCATACACAAGGGTTAAGGTCAGATCTTTGATATGCTTTCCCCAATTTTATGCAACTTTTATCCATACTCTGCATCCTAAACAGCAAATCCACGTTAACATCCAGGCAGTTCCACTGAATATACTGCTTTAATATTCCCCACTTTTAAAAATCCGGGCTATGATTTAACTCGGCGCCTTTATTGGCTGCCATCCCACGGATAGAAATGGGTCCTAGTGCTTCTTTTTGTTAATTAACATTTAGAATGTGGTGTGTTTTTTTCCCCCTCCTCCCCAAGCGGGTTTTGTGCATGAAGTGTTGATGAACCACAATATAACTCGGTTATTTTCAGGGGCAACCTCCTATTTTTAACAGGCCATCTTGTTTCCTGGCTCAACGAAAGTGAATCCTGTGACAATCGAGACATCAGGTGGAAAAAAAGAAGAAAAAAAGGAAATTATCAGCCTATCAAGTTCAAATCGCAGCTCTATAAGTAGGAGGCCCACATCCATTTTTAATCCTGTCAACCAGAGAGACGCGTTCAATGAGGAAGCATGTGAATTTTTTTTGAAAATGTTTTTTCCCCCCTCCTTGCACAGATTTATCATACCTACATATTTATTTAGCATAATTAAATCTACAGAGGCATAATCCATATGTAGAAGTGCAGCACAATGAGAAAAATTGTTAGCCCGGGGGGTGAATCTCATAAACTGGTACGGCAGTCAATGTGGACAATGCCCTGTTGTTAGAAAGCTTGCGTGAGGATTGAGGAATAAATTAATTGCTAATGACGTTTGATGAAAGAGCTGTTTATTATAAATGCCAGACCTCTTCCTGCCCTGAGATGAAGACTCAGAGCAAAGTGATAGCCTTATATTGAAAATTAATTGCAAGTCGACCAAACCAAGGGTGTAATTTTATTCCTTTCACTACTTTCATATTATCAGCAAGACAATGATTTCTTTCAGTGGTGAAATCCTTTTTTTTTACTACCGCTTCTGTGGGCGTGGCTTGGTGGGCGTGGCAGGGGAAGGATACTGCAAAATCCCCATTCCCTCCACACTCCAGGGGAAGGATACTGCAAAATCCCCATTCCCTCCACACTCCAGGGGAAAGATACTGCAAAATCCCCATTCCCTCCACACTCCAGGGGAAGGATACTGCAAAATCCCCATTCCCTCCCCACTCCAGGGGAAGGATACTGTAAAATCCCCATTCCCTCCCCACTGCAGGGGAAGGAAACTGCAAAATCCCCATTCCCTCCCCACTCCAGGGGAAGGATACTGCAAAATCTCCATTCCCTCCCCACTCCGGGGGAAGGATACTGCAAAATCTCCATTCCCTCCCCACTCCAGGGGAAGGATACTGCAAAATCCTCCACTCCAGGGGGAAGGATGCTGCAAAATCCACATTCCCTCCCCACTCCAGGGGAAGGATACTGTAAAATCCCCATTCCCTCCCCACTGCAGGGGAAGGAAACTGCAAAATCCCCATTCCCTCCCCACTCCAGGGGAAGGATACTGCAAAATCCTCCACTCCAGGGGGAAGGATACTGCAAAATCCCCATTCCCTCCCCACTCCAGGGGAAGGAAACTGCAAAATCCCCATTCCCTCCCCACTCCAGGGGAAGGATACTGTAAAATCTCCATTCCCTCCCCACTCCAGGGGAAGGATACTGCAAAATCCCCATTCCCTCCCCACTCCAGGGGAAGGATACTGTAAAATCTCCATTCCCTCCCCACTCCAGGGGAAGGATACTGCAAAATCTCCATTCCCTCCCCACTCCAGGGGAAGGATACTGCAAAATCTCCATTCCCTCCCCACTCGAGGGGAAGGATACTGCAAAATCCCCATTCCCTCCCCACTCCAGGGGAAGGATACTGCAAAATCCCCATTCCCTCCCCGCTCTGGGGCCAGCCACAGGTGGTACTTGCCGGTTCTCCGAACTACTCAAAATTTCCGCTACCAATTCTCCAGAACCTGCTGAACTTCACCCCTGGTTTCCTTTCTTTGCAATGCTTGGGGAATTATTTATTTCCCTTAAACAATTGTCTATGTTATCTATTGACTTCTCAGAGTTCCTGGTTGAACAGACTTTGAAAACTTTCATCCATCATATTTTTTTTCTAAAAAGTCTGCACGGAGGAGGAGAAAAATAAGTCATCTAAATGTGTGGGGGGAGGGGAAGCACGTGCCTCCTACCGTTGTGAATTGTGGCAGAGAAAATTTACTTTATTAATAATCTGCCAGATGTCACTCATTCCTTACAGTGAAGCCTGAAATGGCATCACCAATTAGCAGAGTAGCAAAAAACCAACTTGCTGCCAAAAGAGATTATTGATGGCCATCCATTTCAAACTTGCCTTTTAGTTATTTGCTCAAGTTAGACTCTTGGTCTGTGTGTGTGTGTGTGTGTGTGTGTGTGTTGGTTTTTTTAATGAACTGTTTGAAGAGAGAGATCTACAGGGTTGTGTCGTAAACAGCTTGAAAAGTAATTCACTTGGTTTAAAAGAGATCAGAATGACCACTGATCTTCAGGTCACTGTTGATCCAACTCAGAATGGTTTAGGAACAGTTCTTGAATTCCTTTCCTTTGACTCTCAATTAACAAAGGAAGAAGAAACATTAAGATCAGGGTCTGTGTGTGTGTAAAACTCAAGAGCCCGGGGGCCAGATCCAGCCCGTGGAGTACTGAGATCTGGCTCGTGGGACCGCCCTAAAAAAAGTGAAGGACCAGCCCACAGTGCTTCTGCCAGAAAGTAACGGGGCTTGGGAGCCTGTTTTCGCTGGCAGAAGATTGCATGATGCTGTGGCAGCCAAAAATGGAGCTTGGGAGCCCATTTCTGCTGGCAGAAGATTGCAGGAGACTGTGGCAGGTGAAAACGGAGTTAGGAGCCCGTTTTTGCTGGCAGAAGATTGCAGGAGACTGTGGCAGGTGAAAACGGAGCTTGGGAGCCCATTTTCCCTGGCATAGAACCCAGGACATCACAGGCGCCCCTGATACAAGTGACGTCGAGCTGGCCACACCCACTCTGGCCATGCCCCCCCACCCTCCGTGGTCAAACACAACCTTGACGAGGCCCTCAATGAAATCGAGTTTGACACCCCTGGTTAAGATGCTGAGTTTCAAAATCTTGAGGATGTGGGGAAAAGAGTGTGTTCCCCAGGGTGTGGTAGTGACTCATCAATTCACTTGGATGACTTTGGCATCCCTTGTCAGGCACAAACAACCGGACCCACAAATCTACCATGTTCTCCTGAAAATCAGACAGGGTGATATTTTCTTTTGACTCCCAAAATAAGCACTTGGCTTTATTTTCGGGGAGGTCTTATTATTTTTAAGGTGCAGGAGGTGGCGAGCTTGGTCACCCCATGGCTGCTGCTGTGTTGCAATATTTTCAGGGAGGGCTTATTTTCAGGGGAGGGCTTATTTTAGCACATGCGTTCAAAAGCCTGACTGGGCTGAGCTGAGGTGGTGCAGTGGTTAAATGCAGCACTGCAGGCTACTTCAGCTGACTACAGTTCTGCAGTTCGGCTGTTCAAATCTCACCGGCTCAGGGTTGACTCAGCCTTCCATCCTTCCGAGGTGGGTGAAATGAGGAGCCGGATTGTTGTTGGGGGCAATATGCTGACTCTGTAAACCGCTTAGAGAGGGCTTTGAAGCGGTATATAAGTCTAACTGCTATTGCTATTGCTATTATTATCTGGGGAGGTCTTATTTTTGGAAAAACAGGGTAGTTATTGTTCTCTGCCTATAATACAGGAATCTCTCTAGACCATCAGCCTTTGCCTGGGAAAGACCAGCTAAGGCTCGAGGGGCGGGAGGGGGTCAGACCTCGCCCTCTTGTGCCTACACAACAAGTTTAGGCTTGAACCTTCCTCCCAATTGCTTTCCAAAGCCCCCTCCCCTCCAGTTGGCTTCGGGAGGAAAAAGACTTCCAAAGCAGTTAAATACCGTATGTCTCTCTTGACTGTCATTTGTTACTTTTATGGTATTGATATTTAAACATTTCCTCCTGCTGCCGTTTTTTCATGGTGGAGAAATTTAACTTACTTTAAATTACGGCTTTTACTGCGGATGAGCCCCAGCATCTGGCAGGCCCAAAGCTGGTTTCGTAAATCAATTAAACCCGAGAACATTAATAAGCAAAACATCCAGGCGTGGTGTGGTCAGTACAATAGTGCCATCGTTGAAATTAAACGAGGAGGGGGCGGGGGGGAGGGATGGTGAGGTTGGGGTCAGATGGAAGGAATTATTTCTTTGCCCGAACATATATTTCAAGGATGGGAACGGTGGGCCACCCAAGGCGGTCACAGATGTCAATTGGTATGGTTTGAAAAAGAGGTTGAGAAGGATCATGTACAATGAGGGGTCCATCCACCCTCTTGGCCTTCTGTAGGGGTTTTACAGATTGACAGAGTTGGAAGGGTCCCTGCAGGTCATCTAGTCCAGTGTTTCCCAACCTTGGCCACTTGAAGATGTCCGGACTTCAACTCCCAGAATTCCCCAGCCAGCGAATGCTGGCTGGGGAATTCTGGGAGTTGAAGTCCGGATATCTTCAAGTGGCCAAGGTTGGGAAACACTGATTCTAGTCCAATCCCCTGCCCAAGCAGGAGACCCTACATCTGCCTCTACCTAGGTTCGAACTCACAAACCCCCTGATTGTGAGGTGAGAGCCCCAACTCTAGGCTTGGCTCAGCCTGGCACCCCAATGTGGGCATCTCGCACTGGCCAGTTTTTAATTAAAAAAAAAAAAACTTTTCAGCCACATCTGTGAATTCTGCAACTCTTAGGAAACTTTTCCTTTTCTAAGCCCCCCACCCAGCATGCAACACCCCCCCCCCATGGAGCACTGCAAATGCTTTATTCCCGTGGCCATAAACCGACTGTTCCCCAATGTTAATTAAGATCAGAAAATGAGCTGCAGAGTGCATTAGTGGTTATGTAATACAGACCATTAAAGCCTGTTTTATAAATGAGTGTCATTAAATTCTAAGTATAGCGGCTTTTCTTGGGTAGCCAGGGGAAAAAAAAAGAGAAAGAAAGAAAAACGGAAAAAAAAAAGTTACAGAGAGGTTACACGTCAGAATGTATGCAAAAAATTTTTTTAAAAAAACAACTGGGTAAAGCAATTACCAAGGCTATTTTAACAGGTATAGCAAGCAAGTTGGAGCAAAAAACTTTACAGTAATAGATTCCCAGATCTGGCTTCTTAGCCTGTGACTCCTCATTAGATAACATGAGCAGAAGAGAGAGAAAAGTTTTTATATAAATTCTCCCCTCGGAGTTCTTTCTATTATTTTATGAGATAGGTTCATATGACACCATTGTCAGAGGTGTATTTATGTATGTATGTATATATGTATGTATGTGTGTGTGTGTGTGTATGTATGTATATGTGTATATACATACATACACACACACACACACACACATACATACATACACTTGCAATCACTGGAGCAAAACAATCATTTCAGGCAATGAAATATTAGTGCTTCTCGCCAAGCAGTCCAATTATACAGCAGAAATCCTGCCTGGTGGACAGAATAAATATATATAAACTTTATGTGTTATATTTGTGCTGATAAATAAATAAAGGGAGACTAGTATAGATCTATTTCAAGCTATTTAGCTCTCATCAGCTAGCCATACCCCTACTGGGATTCGAACCTGTGCTACATTACATCTTAGGCAAATGTCTTAGCCATTAAGCCACAAGTTCTCCTCCTTATCAGCTGAAGCCAGGGAAGAAGGTATATATTTAGTGTCACAACCCCTGGTAAGCCCCAATTTTATTTATATTTATATATATACATACACACACATACATACATATATATATATACATACACACACATACACATACATAAATACATACATATATATATATATATCCTTTCTCCTTATGTTGGAAGGCGCCTCTAAAGCAGGGTTTCTAACCCTGGAAACTCTAACACCCATGGACTAAGTAAATAAATAAATTGCTTCTGTGTTGTGCTGTCTTTGTCAAAATTTTGGCTACTCACTTGTGACGTTCAGGTAAATCAACGGACTCGTCTTGTTCTCTCCGTTCTTTTCATTCACCACCTGGACGTAGTACTTCCCGGCATCAGTTGGCAATGTTGCAAGAATGACCAGCTGGTTCTCTAGGGTGATGGTTCTGCATTGAGGGGGGGAAAAAATATGAACGCTTATTGAGTTAGGACAAGACACAATTGGGTTGGGTAGGCTGCGAAATGGGAACAGCACATATCAACAGGGAGATGTGTATATGGCATTCAGAAGAATGATGGTATATCTGCGGGTGAAAATCAGAATGTAAGTTCTCAGCGATGGGAAATCTGGTAGCCTGGCATTCAGACAGATTCGCCATCAACAGGCACGTAGAGGTAAACAACATCTACATGCCATTGAAAAGAGACCACCAAAAAAGCTAAAAAGGAAACAAAAAGAAGACCAAAACATCTCCTGAGCAGCAATCAACACCCAGATGAGCAGAGATTAAGACCAAGTTTAATACTTGACCAACTATCCAGAAGAAAATAATCAAGAAACTACCCGAGCTACAAACACACTAGCAGTACAACAACAGGCTAGCCAAGGCTAACATTCCCATCAACCCTGATATAAAGGTAAAGGTTCCCCTCGCACATATGTATTCGTTCCCGACTCTAGGGGGCGGTGCTCCTCTCCATTTCAAAGCCGAAGAGCCAGCGCTGTCTGAAGACATCTCAGTGGTCATGTGGCTGGCATGACTAAACACTGAAGGCTCACGGAACGCTGTTACCCTCCCACCAAAGGTGTTCCCTATTTTTTCTACTTGCATTTTTTACGCGTTTTCGAACAGCTAAGTTGGCTGAAGTTGGGATAAGTCACGGGAGCTCCCTCCATTACGCGGTGCTAGGGATTCGAACCACCGAACTGACGACCTTTCTGATCGACAAGCTCAGTGTCTTAGCCACGGAGCCAATGCGTCCCTTATAAACCTGACATAGCAAGCCACTATAGTATACAAAATGAGAGCGATCCCCACTCCCTCCTAGCACTGACGATGTTCCCTAGTTGGGTAATGCAATGTCTGCAGGGAAACAGCACCAATGTCCCCACAAATACAGCAGGAATGGAGAACATGTGGATGGGGACGAAGTCAATTTTTCATCCATGTCTCTTTCAACTGTAACCCCGAAGCCAAGTTGCTAAGATAAACAGCGAATTAATCACCTAATCCAATCTCGGATCCCTTTTATCTCGTGTCAGGGGTGGAAGCAGTATCATTTCACTTACAGCAGTGTTTCTCAACCTTGGCAACTTGAAGATGTCCGGACTTCAACTCCCAGAATTCCCCAGCCAGCGAATGCTGGCTGGGGAATTCTGGGAGTTGAGGTCCGGACATCTTCAAGTTGCCAAGGTTGAGAAACACTGACTTACAGGGACAACATCCTGCGCTAAAATCTCACGCCAAATAGTCATTCACAAATATTTATATGAAAAGCTACTACAAAATGGTATTGTTTTTTTTACTAAGCATAAAACCAGAAAACATGAGTAAATCTATATGGCATTTGAGCCTACATATAATTGTGGCCGCAAGAATAACCTATGCGCAATTTTGGAAATCTACTACCATACCATCGGAAGGCGCCATAATTAAAAAGATTTATGAGTGCGCAGAAATGGACAGAATGATGGGTTGGCTGAGGGGCAAAGGAGAAACGGAACATTATCTTAGCTGGAACCTATGGTATCTGTGGGCGACAAGGAGAACAGCAGGGTCTTAAAACGGGGGAAAGTTAAATAGCAGTTGTTAACAACGGGAACTAAAAGTGAACATGGGTATTGTAATAGATCGCTGAACTTTGTAACGAGAAGATGCTGGTTAGAGACTAAACAATGAGGAAGGAAGAAAAAAAAAGTTGGGCTGTGAATGATTGTCACTGCGGGCGGGAGGGAGGGTTGTATGTTTAAAGTTGTATTTGTATGTCTTATTTTTTAAAAAAAAATGTATAACCAATAAAGATTATTTTTTTAAAAAAAATACCAACGAAAGCTTTCCAAATCTCCAGGCTAAAAGAAACAGCCCTTTTTTTTTGGGGGGGGGGGGAATAATGCCAGGAAGAAAGGGGGGGGGAATCAAAGACAAGAGACTCTCCAGAGGCTTCCCTTCTGTTTTTTTAGGATGTGTTTAGCTCTCTTAGTTTCAGATACCAAAAGGTGATGCAAGTTGTTAATTAACATGCTCAGTTGGGAAGACATGGAGGGAATAAAAAGTAAAGATGTTTACAAGTGACAGCTATAATTGTAGCTACCGTCACCGGGGATTGCTCCTTCTCAAAGGCTGATGAAATATCTGATTCAAATGCACAGATTTCCTCTTTTCGTAGCAAAAGGTTCTTGGTGCTTTCCTTGTAAAAACGTCTCCAGCTGCTTCTGCTCTGGATACCGCTTTTATTCTTTAACACACGACAGTTTTAAATTCGAATTGAAACTGATCAATTAAAAAAAAACATATAGAAGAGAATGTTTGCAGCTCAGAGGTGAACTGTGGGGTCCTTGGTGCTCTCTGAGCTCGGCTGTTTTCTTGCAGATGTTTCACCACTCAACTAGGTAGCATCATCCGTGCTAGGAGGGAACAGGGCTTGATCTGTGAGAAAACTGATGAGACTATCTATTTGGGTAATGAAAAGTCTGCAAGAAAACCTCAGAGAGCACCAAGGGCCCCACAGTTCTCCTCCTCCTCCTCCTCCTCCTCCTCCTCCTTTACCAGCACCACCACCACAAATCCCTCTCCATTCTAGCACTGATGAAGTTACCTAGTTGGGTCATGAAATGCCTGCAAGAAAACCACCAAGCTCAGAGAGCACCAAGGACCCATAGCCCTTCTCCTTCTCTCCTCCTCCTCCTCTTCTTCTTCCTCCTCCTCCTCTCTATAAAATCCGCTCCCTTCTATCACTCATGATGTTACCTAGTTGAAACATCTGCAAGAAAACAACCCAGATCAGACAGCACCAAACCTTTGGTGATGCCCAACCGAGCTCAAAAAACCCCCAAACTTTTGGTGATGCCCAGTTCATATTTCCAAAGGAAGAAAAAAGGACAAAATGCTTCAGAATTCTACATGGATCTTTGGAGACTGAGCAGGTCGTGCCAATCCTGAGCCCAAAAAGATGAGTCGATATGTGGAAATCCAGAAACTGTCTATGAGATTTAAAGTTCAAGGACTGATGTGAAAATACTAAATAAGAAATGACAGCAGGAGATCAATGCACTAATGATACACTAAGCAACGCTACTACAACAGTGAGAGCAATCGACCAATGGAACAGAAGTTGCCTTCGGAAGTGGTGGGTGCTCCATCAGTGGAGGCTTTTCCATTTATCTGAAATGGTGTTGGGTCTCCTGCTCAAGCAGGAGGTTGGACTAGAAGATCTTCAAGGTCCCTTCAAGTCTATTGTGCTATGTTCTATCTTCTATTTGCAGAGGAGAGAGAGAGAGAGAGAGAGAGAGAGAGAGAGAGAGAGAGAGAGAGAGAGAGAGAGAGAGAGAGTTAGTTAGTTAGTTTTCAAGAGAGTCAAACCATTGGATTTACCAGGATGGCCAACTGGATTTGAATCAATTAATGTCATTAGTTGTGGTCCATCAGCTAATTGATCCAGTCATTAAAGTGATCTATGGATAAATCAGTAAGAAGGATTTCTGTTGAGTTGAACACTTCCGTTTATCCTAGTAGATGTTGTGGGTTTATGGTGCAATTCTCATCTCATTGTTTTGTAACGATGGACATGCCATCGTAAACCGAGCCATCACTCTGGAGCAAGAAGCTAATTGCCTTGTGCTTTTATGATACCGCCTTCTGAAAGAGGGGAAGGAAGACGGCCTTAAAAAGACTCTCTTCTTAGATTTGGGTGAATGTTGGCAACATTCTTGAGCCAGGATGCAAACTGACCATCAGCCCTGACTCAAGGACAAAGCAAGAGATAGATGAGACTTTGGCCCATGAAAGGGTAGGGACAGTTTGTTGATCAAATTAAGATAAAATGTAGATAAAGGTAAAGGTTCCCCTCGCACATACGCGCTAGTCGTTCCTGACTCTAGGGGGCGGTGCTCATCTCTGTTTCAAAGCCGAAGAGCCAGCGCTGTCCGAAGACGTCTCCGTGGTCATGTGGCCGGCATGACTCAATGCCAAAGATGCATAGAACACTGTTACCTTCCCACCAAAGGTGGTTCCTATTTTTCTACTTGCATTTTTTACGTGCTTTCCAACTGCTAGGCTGGCAGAAGCTGGGACAAGTCACGGGAGCTCACTCCGTTACACGGTGCTAGGGATTCGAACCGCTGAACTTCCGACCTTTCTGATCGACAAGCTCAGTGCCTTAGCCACTGAGCCACCTTTTAAAAGGTAGACAAAAAGTAAATAAAAAGAGCATTGAATGACAACTTGTGGACTGCTTTTAAAAGTTGTTTGGTACAAGCAGAACTTAAGATGTGAAACTGCAAATTAAAAAGTTGGTCACTGGGACAAAAAATATTAAAAGCAGATGCTTGTTTGTCTATATATAATGATTACGAAAGAGGGACCTTAGAATAATGTCCTTCTTAGGTTTTAATAGCTTCGCTAATCTTCACCGGAGGTGCTTCCTTTTCTCCAAAGATTGTTAGATTATTACTGGGGCTTCCTCCCCCCGCCCTCATATAATTTGTGTAAACTTATGTGGCTGGGGAATGATATCAAGGATGAAAAAATCCAGAATACTTCCCAAAGGTGTACCCAGAATAGATTGCATTTGATGCGTTACGACGAGATTTCCTTGGAAAGCCAAGCTTTCTTTCATCAAAGACAACGAGATTATTTTGTTGAAAACCACTCAAATAAAATTCAGATGATTTCTGATGGAACCCATGCTTTCCAGCCAAAAGTTTGAGAGACCGCCTACTGCCAATTACCTCCACTAGGCCAATAAGATCCCACAGATTAGGCCTCCTCCGAATTCCATCAGCCGGTCAATGTCGACTGGCAACTACCCGGAGGAGAGCCTTCTCGGTGGCTGCTCTGACCCTCTGGAACGAACTCCCCGTGGAGATTCGTACCCTCACCACCCTCCAGACCTTCCGCATAGCCCTTAAAACCTGGCTATCCCGACAGGCCTGGGGCTAAAGACTTCAACCCCACCCGAATAGTATGACTGTTGCGCTTTTTAACAATGTATTGTCTTCATGTATGTAACTTGTTTTGTCCTTCCCTCCCCCTGAATTGTGAGCCGCCCTGAGTCCCCTCAGGGAAAAGGGTGGCATACAAATAAAGTAAAAATCCAAAATCCAAGTTTCAAGGCTGGGCTGTAACAGATCAGGATTCAGAGTTTTGAAGCAAATGATTGTCTTTGGAAACAAAAATATGAAAAATAAGATAGCAATAGCAGTTAGACTTCTATACCGCTTCATAGGGCTTTCAGTCCTCTCTAAGGGGTTTACAGAGTCAGCCTATCGCCCCCACAGTCTGGGTCCTCATTTCACCCACCTCGGAAGGATGGAAAGCTGAATCAACCTTCAGCCGGTGAGATTAGAACCGCTGAACTGCAGATAATAGTCAGCTGAAGTGGCCTGCAGTACTGCACTCTACCCACTGCGCCACCTCGGCTCTAGATAGATAG
>NW_028261394.1:3814412-3819412 GCF_051295495.1 Thamnophis sirtalis | reverse complement strand
TTCACCCCTAGTCATTATTTTTATTTCTTTCTATTGTGTTTTTATGTCCTGTAAGCTGCTCGAGTCGCCCTCTGCGAGTAGGTGGCAATATAAACTTTCCAACAAAATAAATAAACAAATTCATCAGCCAGACAGGTCCAAAACATTGTCAGCCAGGCAGATCCAAAAGAAGATATCAACATGGCGGGATTTTTCTTCGCCTCAAATCTGAAGAGGCATTATTATCGCCCTGAGTCAACTCTTTGTGCTGGTTTTATTTTAATCTCCCAAGAGAATCATGCGGCAACTATAGGACGCAAATACTCATAATGGACTTGACTGAATGCAAGCTCTCGAGTCTGCACCTCATTCTGCGATTCTCTCAAAACCATAGCAACTCCAAAATATAACCTTTGTCATGTAAACTATGAAATGCAGCAAACAATTGGAATGATAACACACGGGGGACATAAACACACACACACAAGCGCACACACACACACACAAGCACACACACACACACACACATGGAAACGCATACAAAAGGGTGCTTTTTGCTTAGAGGCAAAAGTCACATTCCGGAGGCCAAAGTCATATTAATAAGAGCTATTGCGTATCCGTTTCAATAGAATATTTGTAGCTCTTTCGTGCTCTCTGAGCTTGGCTGTTTTCTGGAGACGTTTCGTTACCCAACCGGGTAACATTATCAGTGCTAGAAGGGACTGCGGTTTGTGGAGGAGGGGGGGAGGAAGAGGAGGAGAACTGGAGGGCAGGTCCTTTGTGGTCTCTGAGCTTAGTTGTTTTCTTGCAGATGTTTCATAATTAATTTAAGTTCCATTATCAGTGCTATCAGTGTTGTCATCAATCTGATAGCATTGATGCTGTATCATACTTGAGTAATGTTTCGTAGTCCTCCTTCTCTTCCTCCTCCACAAACCCCACTCTCTTCTAGCGCTGATAGTGTTACTAAGCTGGGTCATAAAATGTCTATAAGAATCAACAAAGCTAAGAGAGCATCATGCTTCACACAGTCCTTCTCTTCTTCTTCTTCTTCCTCCTCCTCCTCACCCTCCTCTCCACAAACCCCATTCCCTTCTAGCACTGATGATATTACCTAGTTGGATCATGAAACATCTACAAGAAAACAACCAAGCTCAGAGATCCTCAAGGACCCCCCTACTTGTTGATGATGCATTCAACTCCTCACCAGACGATCCAAGAGTGCCAAGATCGAATCCAGCTAT
The DNA here is from genome assembly GCF_051295495.1 of Thamnophis sirtalis. NCBI lineage: Eukaryota > Metazoa > Chordata > Lepidosauria > Squamata > Natricidae > Thamnophis > Thamnophis sirtalis. The sequence continues at coordinate 3,818,189 of NW_028261394.1, read as the reverse complement.
TGCAAAGGGAAGGCCAGGCCAAGTGTAACACACATACCAGAATCCTACCTCATATGCTGAATGTCTTAAATCATCACACAACATGCATTCTTTTCATTGAAATAGCATTTGGTACTTGGGTAAATGGTTTGAATACTTTTATCCTGATTTAGACTTTGTAAGCCACCCAGAGGCAGTTGACATAGCCAAGTATGAGCCACGGTGGCGCAGTGGTTAGAGTGCTGGCTACTTCTGCTGACTGCCAGCTGACTGCAATTTGTCAGTTCGAATCTCACCAGGCTCAAGGTTGACTCAGCCTTCCGTCCTTCCGAGGTGGGTAAAATGAGGACCCAGATTGTTGGGTGAAAGAGGCTGACTCTGTAAACCACTTAGAGAGGGCTGTTAAAGCCCTGTGAAGCGGTATATAAGTCATAGCTTAGGAAGAGAGGGATGGAGGGAAGGCTGGCAGGCAGGCAGGCAGAGTGGTGCAATTGTTACAATGCAGTGTTGCAGGCTATTTCTGCCCACTGCCAGGAGTTCGATCCTGACCAGCTCAAGGCTGACTCAGCCTCCCATTCTTCCGAGGTGGGTAAAATGAGAACCCAAATTGTTGAGGGGCAAGAGGTTGGCTCTGTAAACCACTTAGAGAGGGCTGTAAAGCACTGTGAAGTGGTATGTAAGTGTTAAGTGCTATTGCTAATGACAATAAATGCAATTTAATTTTTTAACAAGTTTTCAAACAGCGTGCAAAGACTGCAGGGTAGAAGGGCACCTAAAATTGATTATATAAAAATTAAAATAACCCTAATTGCATTTCTTTTAATTTCTGACATTGCCTTTCTAATGATGGTATTCCATTCATTTTGGATATTTGTTTTCTACCCCACCTTCCCTTCGGATAAGTTTAACGTCCAGCTTACAAACATTTTTCACTGTGCTGCAGCTCCTGGGTTGAGCTTAATAAAATAAAGTACAATAAAATATCCCGTTGGTGTTTTGACATGTTATTAATCTGGCACATCAAAAAAGGGCCATGTGCATTTTATAAATGAAAGCTGTGCTTTTCTGATCATTACCATGAATTTTAGCAACAACTGAAAGCTTTATTCTTGAGTCACATGATCCATCAAGCTGTTTTCCTTTCTTTGTCATCAATGATCATAAAATACAAGCTACCGTAGTTTGTGTATATGTGTGTGTGTTGGGGGTGTGTGTGTTTCCCCCTCCCCACCATCTCTATAAAGACTTTTTATTCATATACTTTCCTAATGGGGTTTGTGCTAGGCTGAGTGGCAAAATGGAACAACTGATTGGTAGCTTTTTGCTTGTTTTGACTTTTGTTTGCTTAACCTCCTTACATTTCCACAGTCAGAAGTCTCTCTCTCTCTGTCTCTCTGTCTCTCTCTGTCTGTCTGTCTGTCTGTCTCTCTCTCTCTGCATGTGTGTGTAGTGAGAGCTAGATAAAAAGACCAATTATGTATCATGCTCATTAACGTGGAGACATGAATTCTACTAACTTTCTCTGATTCATACCAACACTGGAATTAGGATTCATTTTGTATTATCAGGGTGGCTTCCCATCCTGTCTATGCACAGAACTGATTGTTGTGGAAGAGCCAATCAAATACAAAGATTGTTGTTGTTCAGTCATTAAGTGGTGTCTGCCTTTGTGAGACTCCATGGACCATAACACCCCAGGATCAGTCGACTGATCCTTGCAGTCCAAGGGACCCCTCAGAGTCTTATCCAACACCACAATTTGAAATCATCCCTTCTTTGGCGCTCAGCCTTCCTTATGGTCCAACTCTCGCATCCATACCTGTTCTGACCCCCTTCTCCGTCCAGTAACGAAAGCCGAGACAAGCTTAACTAGAATGTCCTTTAATAGCAAGACCAAAATCTCGGTGGCTGAAAGCCAAGCAAACAAACAGATAAGGACCTTGGCAGCAACTCAGACAAACCAGCCTGCCAAGTTACAACAGTTCTCTTTAGTCAATGTGTTGACTTCTGCAAGAGGGACATGTGCACAAGCAGTCTTTTTTATAGTCTGGAGAGGAGCCTAATGACCACCAGCTGAGCACAATTACCTCCTAATTGCGTAATTGTTCCTGACGCCTAGTAGCTCTTCGATGGTGTGCATCCAAGAACAACTCACTGCTGGCTTCTGGATCACTCTCCCTTGTCTCCTCCCCACTGGTCCAAGGCTCAGGCACCACCTGGTGGCCAACCAGTCTCTCTGCACCCTGTTCAGAGTTGGAACCCTGTCCAGGGTCCTCCACATCCTCCAGAGCCGACTCATAGGGTCCCTCGCTGTCGGAGTCTGGTGGCAGCTCCAACGGCTCCTGCTGGGCCGCAACACATACCTTACCACTAGGAAGATCATAATTTTGACTATCCGGGCCTTTGTTGACAAGGTGACAAAGATTAATGTTCCTTCTCTTCTAAGGCTAGAAATGTTCAGGCCAAATTATTGAATAGGTTATCTTGAGGTTATCTGTTTTCATCTGGATCCTCGTCTTGCCACAGGACAGGATTGTGCGAACTCTCACTTAAGTGCCCCTTTGGGGAAACGTAAGTGCACTACATTTTTTTTAAACAACTAGATTCGTAGCAGGGTTTTTCTATACCATAATTCAATTTATCCTACCGAATAAGGATACAGTACTCTAGGAGTTCGCCTAGGTGATAAAGCGGTTAAGTTTGTGTTAGAAAGCTGGGAAGAGGAAGATAGCTCAATTCTAAACATTAATGCTGCTCTGGTCCTGGTTTCATGACCATGTTTCAACCATATTTTTTTCTCTCTCCATGCCTGGAAGACATTCTGTTAAGACTGCAGGGGCTCCAGGCAGACTGATACTTGCGAGATTCTTCCCTCTTTATTGTCTATCCTTTTAATAGCAGCTGAGCAACGTAGAATAAGTGGACAATAGTTCTACTTCAATTGCTGGCTTTTCTATCAATTCCTTCCGCTGACACCTCCTGAAAAAATCACATATCCCATATGTTCCCATGAACCTTCGACGCACATGGTAATAGCTGTGCTTTTCTTTGTTGCTTGTCACATCTTCTCTTGAAGCCCTATTTTACTCTGTTGTGTTTTCACCATTTGTCCATCACCTGTAACAAAGGAAGGCCCGAGACAAACCGCAGACAAATAAGGTTTTAATAGGCAAACTGGTGAGAAGGATAATTCGGCTGTGTTTGCGGGATCACAGATGAAAGGAATCTCTGCTTCAGGTGCATTTTAAAACCTTGCGGTCACCGTGCAAACAAGGAAACAAGCGGAGATGTCACCTTTTGCAACCGTGCCTGGAGCAGCAAAAAAAAAAAAGGGGGGGGGGCTGCGATTTGGAAGAAATGATATGTGTTGCCTTTGAAACACGGCCTTTATTCAAAAATCTAAAAGAAGCCTCACCCACAGAGACATGCTATGTTATCTTGCAACCATCCGCCAGAAAGAGCACGGCCTGATAATGTGCAATCTTACAGCGGGAGAGATAGTAGATCTTCCTCTTCCTGGAAGTAGAAGAGCCAGTTGGGCTAGTGGTTAAGGCCCCAGGCTAGAAAGCAGGAGATCCCGAGTTCTAGTCCTTCCCTAGGTACGAAAGCCAGCTAGGTGACTTTCAGCCAATCACTAGGAGACGGTGAGGTCCACTTCTACCATGTGCTGAAAGCCAGCTGGGTGATTCTGGGCCAAACACCAGGAGATGGTGAGTTCTAGTCCTGCCTTAGACATGAAATCCAGCTGGGTGAATCTGGGCCAGTCCTTCTCTTTCACAGCATTGTTTTTGTGAGGAA
>NW_028261394.1:3579412-3611912 GCF_051295495.1 Thamnophis sirtalis | reverse complement strand
TTCGAGAAATAATTCCTGAAGTCCTTTTAGTAGGAGAAAATCTTGAATCCTTGGAGAATCCCATACTGTTCCTCTTCCTTCTCCAACACTACTTTTAATCTGCTCTTTTCGGGTGAACAAACGGTTTCAAAGCACAGAAATATATAAAGGTCATCTCAGAAGGCCACCAAAGGCACCAACATTGACCCACAGGAATCAAGGCGGAAGACCTCGTCCTATCTCCTTTCTATAACCATTTATGGAGGACCTTCAAAACCAGAACATCAACTTCTCTTTAGAGGTTGGCTTGGAGTCTCTTTGAATGAAGCTAAATTGAAAAGGTAAAGGTTCCCCTCGCACATCTGTGCTAGTCGTTCCCGACTCTAGGCGGTGGTGCTCATCTCTGTTTCGAAGCCGAAGAGCCAGCGCTGTCCGAAGACGTCTCCATGGTCATGAGGCCGGCATGACTCAACGCCAAAGGCGCACAGAACACTGTTCCCTTCCCACCAAAGGTGGTTCCTATTTTTCTACTTGCATTTTTACATGCTTTCAAATTGCTAGGTTGGCAGAAGCTGGGACAAGTAACTCTGCTACGTGGTGCTAGGGATTCGAACCACTGAACTGCCGACCTTCTGATTGACAAGCTCAGCGTCTTCGCCACCGCGTCCCGCCAAGTTAGAAGCTAAGTTAGAACCTCCCCAAAAAACTCTTGGACAATGTTTGATGGCCAAGATCTGACTGTGTAGAATGCAGGAAGCCTTCAGTCATCACAGCAAACCATTGCTGAACATGCCATCCGAAACAGGTTGTTTGTGAACTTCTTCAGCCGTCTCTCCATAGATCTTCTGAAAGCCCATTGCTAAACTCCATAACCACCTTCCATTAAGTTTAGAGACAGCGAGGTGTTCCAAAGTCAAATTGTTCTCGCTATGAAAAGAGAAGGGAGCACATTACCTTATCAAGTTAATACCGTGTGATAGGCTTTTACAGACAGCACATACAGGAAGGCTGTAAATGTCTAACAGATTTGGGAAAATGGTTCCCCGGGGAACAACAACACCTCGGAAAGAAACCTCAATGGATCAAATTGACCTCTGAGATGGTCAGCTAGTTCCAGCCCATGATGCCATGATGCAGTCCCACTGGAATGAGGTCCTTGGGCTCTTCGCCACCAGCGGCTCTTCCCTCCAGCCTTCGCCCAAAGCCCCCCACCAGGAGGCTAAAGCAGACCCCAAGTTGGAATTTCTGCCCCTCTCCGACCCACACAAAAAGACCCCGAAGGGGGAGACTCTCTGCAGCAACACAAGCGTTCATTGCACTTATCCATCCCAGGGGCCGTAGTTTAAGGACCCCTGGTTTAGTGCAATATAAAAAATGCAAATAATTTTTCTGTGGACCACCAAAATTTTCTCGCGGACCACCAGTTGGTGACCGCTGGTCTAGAAGATCTCCAAGGTTCCTTCTAACTGGATCTTTCTTTCTTTCTTTCTTTCTTTCTTTCTTTCTTTCTTTCTTTCTTTCTTTCTTTTGTCTCTGTGTGTCTCTTCTTTCTCTGTCTGTGTCTCTCTATGTCTCTTTCTTTCTTTCTTTTGTCTCTTCTTTCTCTGTCTCTCTAAATCTCTTTCTTTCTTTCTTTCTTTCTTTTGTCTCTGTGTGTCTCTTCTTTCTCTGTCTGTGTCTCTCTATGTCTCTTTCTTTCTTTCTTTCTTTCTTTCTTTTGTCTCTTCTTTCTCTGTCTGTCTCTCTAAATCTCTTTCTTTCTTTTTCTTTCTTTCTTTTGTCTCTGTGTGTCTCTTCTTTCTCTGTCTGTGTCTTTCTATGTCTCTTTCTTTCTTTTGTCTCTTCTTTCTCTGTCTGTCTCTCTAAATCTCTTTCTTTCTTTCTTTCTTTCTTTCTTTCTTTCTTTCTTTCTTTCTTTCTTTCTTTCTTTCTTTCGTCTCTGTGTGTCTCTTCTTTCTCTGTCTGTGTCTTTCTATGTCTCTTTCTTTCTTTCTTTCTTTTGTCTCTTCTTTCTCTGTCTCTCTAAATCTCTTTCTTTCTTTCTTTCTTTCTTTCTTTTGTCTCTGTGTGTCTCTTCTTTCTCTGTCTGTGTCTTTCTATGTCTCTTTCTTTCTTTCTTTCTTTCTTTTGTCTCTTCTTTCTCTGTCTGTCTCTCTAAATCTCTTTCTTTCTTTCTTTCTTTCTTTCTTTCTTTCTTTTGTCTCTGTGTGTCTCTTCTTTCTCTGTCTGTGTCTTTCTATGTCTCTTTCTTTCTTTCTTTCTTTTGTCTCTTCTTTCTCTGTCTGTCTCTCTAAATCTCTTTCTTTCTTTCTTTCTTTCTTTTGTCTCTGTGTGTCTCTTCTTTCTCTGTCTGTGTCTTTCTATGTCTCTTTCTTTCTTTCTTTTGTCTCTTCTTTCTCTGTCTGTCTCTCTAAATCTCTTTCTTTCTTTCTTTCTTTCTTTTGTCTCTGTGTGTCTCTTCTTTCTCTGTCTGTGTCTTTCTATGTCTCTTTCTTTCTTTCTTTCTTTTGTCTCTTATTTCTCTGTCTGTCTCTCTAAATCTCTTTCTTTCTTTCTTTCTTTCTCTTTTGTCTCTGTGTGTCTCTTCTTTCTCTGTCTGTGTCTCTCTATGTCTCTTTCTTTCTTTCTTTCTTTCTTTTGTCTCTTCTTTCTCTGTCTGTCTCTCTAAATCTCTTTCTTTCTTTCTTTCTTTCTTTCTTTTGTCTCTGTGTGTCTCTTCTTTCTCTGTCTGTGTCTTTCTATGTCTCTTTCTTTCTTTCTTTCTTTTGTCTCTTCTTTCTCTGTCTGTCTCTCTAAATCTCTTTCTTTCTTTCTTTTTCTTTCTTTCTTTTGTCTCTGTGTGTCTCTTCTTTCTCTGTCTGTGTCTTTCTATGTCTCTTTCTTTCTTTCTTTCTTTTGTCTCTTCTTTCTCTGTCTGTCTCTCTAAATCTCTTTCTTTCTTTCTTTCTTTCTTTCTTTCTTTTGTCTCTGTGTGTCTCTTCTTTCTCTGTCTGTGTCTTTCTATGTCTCTTTCTTTCTTTCTTTCTTTTGTCTCTTATTTCTCTGTCTGTCTCTCTAAATCTCTTTCTTTCTTTCTTTCTCTTTTGTCTCTGTGTGTCTCTTCTTTCTCTGTCTGTGTCTCTCTATGTCTCTTTCTTTCTTTCTTTCTTTCTTTTGTCTCTTCTTTCTCTGTCTGTCTCTCTAAATCTCTTTCTTTCTTTCTTTCTTTCTTTTGTCTCTGTGTGTCTCTTCTTTCTCTGTCTGTGTCTTTCTATGTCTCTTTCTTTCTTTCTTTCTTTTGTCTCTTCTTTCTCTGTCTGTCTCTCTAAATCTCTTTCTTTCTTTCTTTCTTTCTTTCTTTCTTTTGTCTCTGTGTGTCTCTTCTTTCTCTGTCTGTGTCTTTCTATGTCTCTTTCTTTCTTTCTTTCTTTCTTTCTTTTGTCTCTTATTTCTCTGTCTGTCTCTCTAAATCTCTTTCTTTCTTTCTCTTTTGTCTCTGTGTGTCTCTTCTTTCTCTGTCTGTGTCTCTCTATGTCTCTTTCTTTCTTTCTTTCTTTCTTTCTTTTGTCTCTTCTTTCTCTGTCTCTCTAAATCTCTTTCTTTCTTTCTTTCTCTCTCTCTCTCTCTCTCTCTCTCTCTCTTTCTTTCTTTCTTTCTTTCTTTCTTTCTTTCTTTCTTTCTTTCTTTCTTTCTTTCTTTCTTTCTTTCTTTCTTTGACAACTGCTGTATAACACATCAAGCCCCAAACTGCGGTTTTGTTGTTTTGTCTCCTGTTGGAAGCCGGAAGAGAGGGAAGCACCATCAACTTAGTGGTCTCTGAAAATTGAGTAGTGGGGAGAAAAATTATGGTGACATTTATGGATCGTTCCTGCATCTTCTGGAATTGAAACAAAACAAGAGCGATTCACAGCGTTCATGAATCATAGATGGAGCACCGCATTTATGCTCACAACATCTGGCTTGAAAGCACCTCCGTCTTCCCACCAGGTGACTTGAGTTAATTAAGGAATGGATGACTTCATAGCTGGGATAGGAAGCGAAAGACAAGTGGGGCTGGTGGGGGGAGAAGAAGCTGAGAGTTACTCGGGATTTACTAAAGGCATCCTAAGTGCTGCCTTCTTGCGAAGTTCATCAGTGTCCAAGTGAGGTAACACTTGGTGACACCGGAATAATTAATTTCATGGAAACAACTTGCATCATAGGTTAATTTATTTTGGCTGGCAGCTGCATGCATTTAGGAGACAACGTGTTAACGCCACAGCCAGGCAAGATTTATTTGAAGGAGCTGGTTTATTTATATCTTTGGGTGATTTCATTCCAAAGAAATGGATAGAGAAGAGCCAAGGCTTTGAGAGGGAACATCTCCACCCACGGTTGATTTAGGATTTAAAAAATAAAATAAAAAGAAGAGCAAGCCTGATTGTTATTTTTTTTTGCACAAACTTAAAAAGCATCTTTCAATAAAGCAAAATACTGCGGTAGGAGACATAAAACAATTCTGCTTATAGGAAGGAATTCTTACATGAGATCCCTTTGGCTCTAACCCAGTGAGCAGGTGGCGAAATTCATTTTTTTACTACCAGTTCTGTGGGTGTGGCTTGGTGGGCAGGGTGGGCGTGGCTTGGTGGGCGTGGCACAGGAAGGATAATGCAAAATCTCCATTCCCACCCTACTCTAGGGCCAGCCAGAGGTGGCATTTGCCGGTTCTCCAAACTACTCAAAATTTCTGCTACTGGTTCTCTGAACTACTCAAAATTTCTGCTACCAGTTCTCTGAACTACTCAAAATGTCCACTATCGGTTCTCCAGAACCTGTCAGAACCTTCTGGATTTCACCCCTGGTTTACACACTCTGCTAAGCCATACTTGGCTGGATCGATGGATAAGCCATACTTGGCTGAGTTCATGCAACATAAACCATAAACCACGATTTGCGAGCTACAATGATTGGGTTTCTACTGCAATAAGCCCAAAGAAAGCACATCACCATTTATTTGTTTTATTATTTACTTACTGAATTAATTTAGATTCCAGCTTTTGGGGGTGCTTGATGGCTCAGTGGTTAGTGGAAAGGTCATCTTTTTATGACCCCAGTAATCCCTTGCAGAGTGGAGTCTGGGCAGCTGAATGGAGCAGAATTTTATTCAGCAGATAAATTCTCACCCAGAAAGAGAAGTATCTGCCTCTACCTAGGATCGAACCGACACAGTCATGCAAATAACAGAGGTTTTGTCAGACCAAGACTCTGCTTCTTGCTTTGGCGCCGACCGGTGACGGAGCTGCAGCAGAGGGAGGAAAGAGCCACATGCGGCTCCAGAGCCGCAGTTGGCTGGCCCCTGTCTTAGTGGATCCCTTTTTTCCCCTTCTGAATAAGGACTGTACGGATCTTCCTTGTCTTCTTCACCACCGCATCTGCCTCTCTGGGGGATTCACCAACGCATCAAGACAAGAAGGTTTTTGCTGAGCCGACTTGCCTGTTTCCAAGCTCGTTTTAATCGGGGCCTGCGTTAAAATGCACCTCTTTTCCTTGCTCGCACCTGTCCCTAGAATAGAGAGATTATTATGATATTGATTTCCTCCCCTGCTGCTCTCCCTGCTAGATAAATAAACCTCGTGTCTTTTGAAGACCAGAAGATTGTGGGTCTTGACTCCATAATGTGGGGAAAAACAGCGAAACGCGATTGAAATGCATCAGGAGCCAGCCTCGCGAGCCTGTTTAAAGATGATACTATTTCTGAAATGCACTTAGTTATCCTTGGCTGTATCTGACCACAAAACAGAAAAGAAAAAAGGGGGGGGGGACACAAAGATTTTGTATCCCCCTGCAAAAAAAGAAGAAAACAAAGACAGTAATTTTTTTCCCCCATAAGTGTTCTCTCTAAGCATCATTCATCAAAGGGGCAACCTTTGTATCACATTCACACTAGCATTACAGGATTAAGATGCCGTAAGATGCCCAGCATTTGCCACACAAGCCAAGAGGAGCAGCCTATATCATGGCTTGTGGCTTACTTCTGATACTCTTAGTAAGACCACGCCTTAGAATCCTGCGTCCAGTTTTGGTCACCACACTATAAAAAGGATGTGGAGACTCTAGAAAGAGGGCAGAGAAGAGCAACCAAGAGGATGAGGGGACTGGAGGCTAAAACATACGATGAACGGTTGCAGGAACTGGGCCTGGCTAGTCTAGGGAAGAGAAGGACCAGGGGAGACAAGATAGCAGTCTTCCAATATTTGAGGGGCTGCCACAGAGAGGAGGGGGTCAAGCTATTCTCCAAGGCACCTGAAGGCCAGAGAAGGGACAATGGATGGAAACTGACCAAGGAGAGATTCAACTTAGAAATAAGGAGGAATTTTCTGACAGTGGGAACAATCAACCCATGGAACAGAAGTTGCCTTCGGAAGTTGTGGGAGCTCCACCAGTGGAAGCTTTCAAGAAGAGACTGGATTGCCATCTGTCAGAAATAGTGTAGGGTCTCCTGCTTGGGCTAGGTGGGGGTTGGACTAGATGACCTACAAGGCCCCTTCCAACTCTGTAATGTCTTTCTTTCTATACCAACTCTGCGAGAGGAAAGCCCTACTTTTGATGAGGATCCCTTAGGGGGGCGCAGGAAAGACCCCTGAGCTTGGGCATGAAGGACGGTCCCGCGTGGATTTTGTTAAACCAAGAATTAGCTTGAATAGTCCTCGTTTAATGACTGCCTCAAATAGCGACCATTCGCAATGACAACAGTGATGAACAAAATCACCTTGAAACCAGTCTTCGCACCAACCACCTGTAAAGCAAAGGACACGGTGGCTCAGGGGCTGAGACACTGAACTTGTTGATCAGAAAGGTCGGCAGTTCGGCGGTTCGAATCCCCAGCGCTGCGTAACGGAGTGAGCTCCCGCTTCTGCCAACCTAGCAGTTCGAAAGCACCTAAAAATGCAAGGAGAAGGAAGGCCACAGCGTTCCGTGCGCCTTCGGCGTTTAGTCATGCCGGCCACATGACCACGGAGACGTCTTCAGACAGCGCTGGCTCTTCGGCTATGAAACGGAGATGAGCACCGCCCCCTAGAGTCAGGAATGAATATGTGCAAGGGGAAACTTTATCTTTAAAGCAAAGGAAAACTGAAGTCCACCAGCACAGCCAGTTCCACTAAGTAACCGCTTCGCTTAATGACCAAGCTGCCGATTCCAATTTGGTTTGCTAAACCAGGACAACCTGCCATCGCATTTATGTCCCCTAGCTCGGATTATCCGAGTTGGCATTTTTTCTCTCTCTCTCCTCTGTTGCTCATTCTCCCTCCCTCCCAACCTTTGTTAATGCTAAGCTCCAAAATGAGGTAGAGGGGTTTTTGAATGGGGTTTTTTTTGGGGGGGGGTGTTTTAGGAGGGGGGGTTGGACCCCCACCAACTACAATCTTGTGCTCTTGGGCGCCATGAAAAACATCTTGCCTAAAACACCCAGAGTCTCTCGTCAAACCTTGCAGGAAGAATTGGCTCACATTGCAAGCAAAAGAAGCAGAAATATATTTTTTCTCTTTCATTCTTTCTTTCCCCCCCCCACCCCTGTTCTTTTTTTAAAAGCCCTCTGTTCTGTCCCCCTCCCCTCTGGATTGAACAAGGACCATGGCTTTCGCATCCCCCCACCACTAAAATACAGGGAAAATATGTCCCCTGATCTCTCTTATTTTTCAGAAGCCTGCCAGTCAAAGGCAGATCTGCTTTTGAACTGATCTTCATATAGAGGGATGCTTTTTGGGGGGAGGAAAAGGGGGGGACGGGTCGGGGGGGGATAATGCCGGGTTTATTCACAGCTGATTGCCAGCCTGCCTTTGAAAGAAAGGTGGTTTGTTGATGTCATTGCCGCCAGGGGCTTTTTTTTTTTTTTCAAATGGCTGCCGAGCGCTATGATTAAGTTGCAGCTGGATGTGTGTGTGTGTCTCTCTCTCTCTCCGCACAATGTCAGTGCCAAGCACACAATGGCAGGCTGCGTCCAATTGCCGGTGAGGATCGCTTGCCTTCGGTGGTGGTGGTGGTGGCGGCGAAGCATGTAGATCAAACAATCAAAAGAAGAAGGAGAAACGAGAACCCCATGCCGAGCTCAGGCGTGTGCGGCGTGCGTCCTGACACATGTTTGAAATGGCAGCGTAATCTCTCTTGAATTGTGCTTCTGGCAGGGAAGTCGCTGGCGCTAATTGGCTGAGCCGGTGTGACGGCACAGCGCACTCGGCGGCGCGGAGAGCTCAGCAGGTGGGGGGGTCCCTCTCCTGAGAGGGAAAGTGTCAGGGATCCAAGTAGCACACACACACAGACACCCAACGAAAGAAGACTCCAATGCTTGAGGTTCCTCAAAGTTCCACTTTATTAGAGATGTCCTATTGGCACATCTGGGAAAGCCCGAATCTGAAAGGTTGCCAGGTTTTCCCCACCCAAAAGAAAATCCAAGCCCCTGCCCAGCACCCACATGGCCGTCACATGGCCCAATCAGGCACCGTCCCAACTGGAGATGTCTCCCAGTCACCCCCCCTCCGGCGCAGGGCAAGATGTTCTTGACTCTCTGAGAAAGGAATGTTATTTTGACTATCTCCCCTATTCCATATAAGCCACCCTTCCATTTTCCTTCTTCGATTTAAAAAAAATATCTTATTTCCTTTTTCATAACACACACTCACATGTATACTATACATAGCCCATATCATATAGTATTAAGTAATAATTACATCAGTTCCTCTTGTCAACAATGCCCCCCAAAATAGAAACCCATTATAGCTCTTCTGCTCTCCATACACCTCTTTCTTCTACCACCCTCCAACTTTCTATCTTCCCTCCATCATTCTTTCCTACTCTACTTCCCCTCCCTTTCTACTACTCCTCTCTCTACAATCCACTCCTCCTTATCCTTCTCATCTTCCCCCCTTACCCTCTCTCCTATCCCTCTCTTCCTATCTTTCTTCTCTCCTCTGCTTCCCACTCTTCTACCTCCTTTCTTCCCTCCATCATCCTTTCCTACTCTACTTCCCCTTCCTTTCTCCTTCTCCTCTCTCTTCATTCCCCTCCTCCTTCTCCTCCTCATCTTCCCCCCTTACCCTCTCTCCTATCCCTCTCTTCCTATCTTTCTTCTCTCCTCTGTTTCCCACTCTTCTACATCCTTTCTTCCCTCCATCATCCTTTCCTACTCTACTTCCCCTCCCTTTCTACTACTCCTCTCTCTACAATCCACTCCTCCTTATCCTTCTCATCTTCCCCCCTTACCCTCTCTCCTATCCCTCTCTTCCTATCTTTCTTCTCTCCTCTGTTTCCCACTCTTCTACATCCTTTCTTCCCTCCATCATCCTTTTCTACTCTACTTCCCCTTCCTTTCTCCTTCTCCTCTCTCTTCATTCCCCTCCTCCTTCTCCTCCTCATCTTCCCCCCTTACCCTCTCTCCTATCCCTCTCTTCCTATCTTTCTTCTCTCCTCTGCTTCCCACTCTTCTACATCCTTTCTTCCCTCCATCATCCTTTTCTACTCTACTTCCCCTTCCTTTCTCCTTCTCCTCTCTCTTCATTCCCCTCCTCCTTCTCCTCCTCATCTTCCCCCCTTACCCTCTCTCCTATCCCTCTCTTCCTATCTTTCTTCTCTCCTCTGTTTCCCACTCTTCTACATCCTTTCTTCCCTCCATCATCCTTTCCTACTCTACTTCCCCTCCCTTTCTACTACTCCTCTCTCTACAATCCACTCCTCCTTATCCTTCTCATCTTCCCCCCTTACCCTCTCTCCTATCCTTTTCTGCCCATCCTTCTTCTTTCCCACTCCTCTTCTCCTTGGTGTATTTCCGCTGGAGATCCCAACTGGAGATGTCTCCCAGTCACCCCCCTCCGGTGCAGGGCAAGATGTTCTTGACTCTCTGAGAAAGGAATGTTATTTTGACTATATATCAGAGGTGGGTTCCTACCGGTTCGCACCGGTTCGGTAGAACCGGTTCGTCAAATCTACCGATCCGGTTAGAAGAGGTTCCACCAGTGGACCCGAAAATGACTGGAAGGAGAAGGGAGAGAAGCAGTGGTGGGTTTCAAAAATTGTTTGAACCTACTCTGTGGGTGTGGCCTCCTTTGTGGGAGTGGCTTGCCGCCCATGTGACCGTGTGGGAGTGGCTTGCTGCCTATGTGACCGGATATGAAGATGCCGACGACACTTGTCAGAACCACCTTAAATCACCTCTCACACAGCACTGGCATGCATAAGAATAGGATGTAAACTTGTTTTTTAAAAGGCATCTTTGGTTTGCGTTAAAACAACTTCAACACACGCAATGTTCTGATTGCACCACAAACGCAGTCGTCATCCTTACCTTTCACAGAGGCACTGAGTTTTATAAATAGGAGCATGATAGTGTAGAATAATCATATCCAAGGACCAGTGGTGGGTTTCAAAAAATGTTTGGAAGCTCTTCTGTAGGTGTGGCCTGCTTTCCGGGTCCACTGGTGGAAACTCTTCTAACCGGTTCGGTAGATTTGACGAACCGGTTCTACCGAATAGGTGCGAACTGGTAGGAACCCACCTCTGGAGAGAAGTGAGTGGGTATTTTGAAAGAAAGGGGGGAAAGGGATAAGACCCTAAAGGAGAGGAATTTCGAAGACATCTCTAACCATTCAAGGACAGGAGAAGCAGTAGATCAAGGATAAGACAAGACTGCCTGGAAGGCAGGTTGAGGAGCTGTGTGCTTAAGAAGCGATTAATAGGTCCAGATGCTGACAAGGGAAAATCTGGAAGTCATGCCCGCTATGGTTGATTTGAAAAAGTCACTCTGAAATGCAGTATGGACATCAAGTACGGATCTATTGAGCTCAGAAGTGTCTGATTCAGCCGCCAGTTTCAGACAGGGTGTGTGAATCCGGGTAGTCTTCATTCAGAAAGGACCCACTTCAAGAAGCCAACTTAACTGTTCAGCTATGTTTTAACTCCAACCATCTGCAAGCAACCAGTACAGGCAAACACTCATTTGGACCCACTTCCCACAGAAAAGGAAACACCCGGAGCCACAGAAACTACCTGGGGTCTAAAAGCTCAATAAATCGCATGCCGGCCGGTGTCGCACATTGGTGGTTTTGACACATATTTTGAGTGGCAGGGAGCCGCAGCAGAGGGATGAAAGAGCCACATGCGGCTCCAGAGCCGTGAGTTGCTGGCCCCTGAGCTTGTATCTGCATCAAGATTATTATCTATGTATCTAGGTATCCCAGTTACAATGGTTAAGTTCTCCAGATCTGTTTTCAGTGCCAGTTTGATTGCCCAAATTAAACCGGTATGGCTCAGCCTTCCTCTTCAGCAACTCTTTCATGAAGTTGAGAATTTAGAGGACCAACGTAAGAGACAATCACCTAGATTGGCCCCCAGCAAACACCAAGAATCCATGCTATTCAGCAGCAAAAGGTACCTTCGTAGCAGTGGTGGGGTTTAAATAATTTAACAACCGGTTCTCTGCCCCTAATGATTTCTTCCAACAACCAGTTCACCAAACTGCTCAGAAAGTTAACAACCGGTTCTCCCGTACTGGTGCGAACCGGCTGAATCCCACCACTGCTTGGTAGGGATGTTGGGCAGAGGTACCATTTGGGGAGGTATCATACCTGTGTTTCAAATCACCTGTGTCCAGGCTACCAGAAGAATGCAAATTACCAATATCTATGTTTTGCAGAACTAATAAAAGGTAGATTCGGGTTATTAGTAATTCTTGGGTTATGTTACTTCTTTGCACCTTCGAGCCTGTCTGGAGACCACAACAATAAGTGTTATACAATAGAAGGGGATATTTGGGGCTCAGGATTGAGCTGTGGAGTCCTGGGTGCTCTCTGAACTCGGTTGTTTTGTTGCAGACATTTCACTACCCACCTAGATACCATCATCAGAGGATGTCAGTTGGGTAACGAAACATCTTCTAGGAAACCGCCAAGCTTAGAGAGCACCAAGGACCTCCCAGTAAGTGTGGTGGCATCTATTCTGAAGTCTCAGGAGGGAGGGGCTGTTCCGAGGGAAAAGAGACATGTCTGGTGTGCAGGAAGAGAGCAAGGACTGACTAACAAACTATATCTATAATTGCAGTTCATTGTTTTAGTTCGGCAAGATTCTGTCTATAGGCGAGCAGCAATAAAAGGAACTATTCAGAAGGAACTCCAGGTGGTCTCTGGGCTTGACAGCAAGTTCCTGAAGATCTGCTCTATTAAGAGGAAACTCAACATCTTGCAGAAGACTTCTACCCTTTCTCCAGGTGTCCCTGGATCTCATCTTTAGCCAATAATCCAAGGTCCAAGCCCATCCATGGTCCTGTCCCGTGTGAGTTCTTTTCACTGGGTTGATATTTGTCCGCCACTTGGCTTCCGGAGCTGAATAATCAGAACCAAATCACCGAGGTGTGATGAGATGTCAAGAGTTGCTATTTTTGTTTCTCCCTCCCCCCCACCCTCACACACACACCCATACATAATTCATGAGAGTTAATTAGTTAATGTTTGCACAGTTCTCGAAGAAGGTAGGGCTCTCCGGAGCGCCAAATGCTTCTCGTATTAAACCCTGCGATTTTGAGTCTTCTGAGATCGGGGTATGCGTTGGCATCTCTCGCTTCTTGTCACATGATGCATTTCTAATATATTACCCCCGCGGCGCTCCGACGACTTACAAGGATAAATAGACCATTCCTGCCGCTGGAATTTGCCCGAAAACTCAGCTGTCAACGCGGAACATAAATAATAATATTACGAAAGGCTGGCGGGGGGGGGAGGGAGCAGGAGAATTCTGAGTCCTCCCCCCTTTAGTTCCTCTCCATTGTGGCATCCTTCCTCTTTACCTGCCTCCTAGCTTACAGTTCTCATACCTTCAGGATGACTCACGTGACTCTGTAGTCGTAACTTATAAAGCCCTTCATGGTATTGGACCTGGGTACTTGAGAGACCACCTGCTGCCAATTACCTCCCACAGACCCATTAGATCTCACAGGGTTGGCCTCCTCCGGGTGCCATCTACCAGCCAATGCCACCTGGCTATTACCCGGGGGAGGGCCTTCTCTGTGGCAGCTCCGGCCCTCTGGAATGAACTCCCCGCAGGGATTTGGACCCTCACCTCTCTCCAGGCCTTCTGAAAAGCCGTCAAAACCTGGCTTTGCCGGCAGGCCTGGGGGTGATGAGTTGCCTCCCCTCTCGACATGTATGGTTGTGCGATTGTTGTCGACTTTTATTATTTGTATTTTGTCTTTTATGTTCCCCCTTTTTTTCCCCTTTGAATTGTTTGCCGCCCTGAGTCCTCCCGGAGAAGGGCGGCATACAAATAATAAAATACCAAATCCAAAAGGCATTGCTATTTGTCGAAGAGACTGGTACTGGGTCTGTTGTTGCATTAGACGGTGCTTTAGCAAGTTGGATTTCGGGTTGGTGTATTTGATACATGCATGGCAGGAGAGAAAGTTGAACGCCTTTCATAGGCGCGGTCTCTGACGTATCCACCCTGGTTCCTTAACACTACATCCAACTAGATATTGAGGACTTAAGATGGAACGATTCCAGCCTTTTCTTGATATAATTAAACCTGAAGCTCGTGCATTGCTATGTTCTCTTGAGCCCTTGCTGGAATATGTAAGGATTAGTCTGGAACATGTTGTTATTAATTTGTTCCTTAGAATCCTCATTTGTCATGGTTAGAACAAACGGGCCAGAGTCCCCCTTGCTAGGGCTGCAAGCAGGACCTCCTGCCATGCCACCTCAAGGCCCTTCTCTCCAGCAATCTGCGCTCTTCTTCCCAGTAACCTACCCACCCACCCTCAACCACCTTAATGCATTCAGCCGCACTGCCAAAAAAAAGCGTTCCACGAAGTAGGAAAGAAAATTCCTGGCTCCCGTCCAAAACTGACTCAAGGCTTCACCTCTTAATCACCAGAGATGAGAATAACTGTCAACCTCAATCTTCCATGCAAACATCCAAGGATGGCAGATGGCCGGAGCATCAGCAGCTGCTGCCGAGGCTCGGGCAGGCAATTCTTTGCAGTTTTATAGCACTTCCCTTCTGAAGGTGAGGCAGAAGTGATGTTTGCAGATTACTTGATGCAACGCGCTGAATGTACGCTCACCTGCTTTGGATAGGGACGATCGAAGGGCCGACAATTGCGCTGATTTGTTTAGTATGGCGTGTGGGAATGGCCTTGGAGGCAGGAGGGAGAGCTGCAGATTAGACAGCGGTCAGATAAGAGGCAGCTGAGCCCTCAGAAAGAATGCAGATGTGGCAAATGTATCAAAAGAGACCCTCCCTCGTTTCCTGCCCTGTAAAGGTGAGGTGTGGGGGGAGAGAGATGGACTTTTCAGATTCGCACGATTTCGTTGATGTAACTTTACTATAAAGAACGTAGAAGAAGAGCAGGCTGAGCCGGAAGGCGGAGTTAAATGTGTGCCATTGGTTTAGAATCATTGAGTTGCCACAAGAGAGCCAAGACCATCTCTCGGTGAATTCCATTGACCCTTGTCTACTGCCAGTTTAGCTTTGACCACTACTTAACTAGATTTTTGTCTAGCAATAGCAACAACCAACTCTTCTGTGCTTTGAACTCAACGAATACTCGTAGTCAGAGGTTGTATTCACCAGGTTTTGACCAGTTCTGGAGAAGCAGTAGTGGAAATTTTGAGTAGTTCAGAGGACCGGTAAATGCCATCTCTGACTGGCCCCGCCCCCAGCTATTCTCCACCTCCCGAATCCCAGCTGATGGGGAGGGAATGAGGATTTTGCAGTAACCTTCCCCTGGAGTGGGGAGGAAATGGAGATGTCACGCCTGCAGCCATCTTTTCTTTTGAGTCTTTGGCCTGCCACACTTTGTATCATTCTACTATGCATTTTCTATTGTGGGAGCTTCAACTGGTCCAGAATGTGGCTGCACGGGTTATCATGAGGGCACCTAGGTGCTCCCATGTTACTCCCCTTTTAGGCGGCCTGCACTGATTGCCGGTTGTTTTCCAGGTGCGATTCAAGGTACTAATTATGACCTTTAAAGCGCTCCGTGGCTTAGGCCTAGGGTACTTGCGAGACCACCTACTGCCACCGGTAGCCTCCCACCGTCCAGTGCGATCCCACAGAGTTGGCCTCCTCAGGGTACTGTCGGCCAGACAGTGTCGGCTAGCGACCCCCAGCAGGAGAGCCTTCTCTGTGGGGGGGCCTTCCTTCTGGAATGAGCTGCCCCCGGAGCTTCGTATAATTCTCAACCTCCGGTTCTTCCGACGCGCCCTAAAAAGTTGGCTTTTCCAGCATGCCAGCCTGGCCTGAACAAAACAGAACAAATTATTGATTACTGTTAATTGTAATACGAATTTTTTTAAAAAAAATGTCATTGTCAATTTTAATTGGGTTTGGGATATTTTATTTAATTTTTTTTTAACTTTTGTATTATGTGTTTCTTTTAATGTTGTACGCCGCCCTGAGTCCTTGGGAGAAGGGGGGCATATAAATCTAATAAACCTAAACCTAAACCTAATTGTACAGAGTTAGATGATGTGTAGCCAAAACAACATTCTTTCTAGAAAGCCAAGGTCATCCTTTCTCTCTGCACCTTTGCACCTGACTGGAACTGGATGGGTGGAACTGCCAGCATGGCAGTGGAGGATTGGACCATGTGATGGGCTTGTGGGTGTGGGGGGACAAGATCGTGAACTTTCAACTGGGTGGGGGAAACCGGGAAGCTTTCAGCTTCGGGTTTCCCCAGATGTGCCAACATGGCTCTCTTCATAAATTGCAACTTTGAGGAATCCTTTGCCTCGGACTCTGATTTAATTTTGGATGCTATCCTTCTCCTGCCATGCCCACCAAGCCATGCCCAGAGAACTGGTAGTAAAATATTTTGAAATCCCACTACTGCTCCTAGTCGTTTGCACCCAACAAAGATAGAGCAAGTATACACTTGGGTGTGCCTCTTGTCTGGACTACTTTGCAAGGCTGACCGTTGGGTTCAGTGAGCCTCGGTGGTGGGTACATAACCTTATAGATTAATTTGATGCACGGTGCGCTAATTTCATCTGTAAATCGTGGCTCAACAAACAGGATCAGGTGTGGATTCAGCCATATTTTGCCGTCCTTTTTCTTTTTTAGCTGATGGGCTGTGTTCGTGCTAACAAACGGAAAAAAATTCCCACTTAACGAGACGATCCTGACTGCTGATTTCTCTTTCATATGTGTGATGTCCCAAGGAGAGGCAGATTCTCTCCAACCTTTTGAGGAAGGACAAGCTGTTTACACCTCCTCGCTTCAAAGTGGCTACCACCCCTTTACGCAACGGAGGAGAATTAATAAGCCTCGGTGTGAACACATGGGACGCGACATAAGGTCCATAGTTCCTGGGAAGGTCAGGCCTTCCCCTAATTTTCTTCTCTCTCCCACAGAAGCAGGTACACCCAACCATCTGTCAGGCAGGAAGGCAAAAAAAAGGACAAAATTAGCTCCAATTTCCAATTAAAGAACCTCGCAGAGATGTGTCAGACACAATCAGCTGCAGTTGACAAATAAAACCAAGCACAGATTTCACGAGTCCTAGTCTATCAGCTGTGTCCTAAAGATTTGCTGGATGGATGCTGTTTAGCGCAGCGTTTCTCAACCTTGGCGACTTTGAGACTGGTGGACTTCAACTCCCAGAATTCCCCAGCCACCACTTTATAAGGCCTTGGTAAGGCCACACTTGGAATACGGCATTCAGTTTTTGTTGCTGCAATGTAAAAAAAGATGTGGAGACTCTGGAAAGAGTGCAGAGAAGAGCAACCAAGAGGATTAGGGGACTGGAGGCTAAAACATATGAAGAACGGTTGCAGGAACTAAATTAATAGCAGTTAGACTTATATACCGCTTCATAGGGCTTTCAGCCCTCTCTAAGCGGTTTACAGAGTCAGCATATTGCCCCCACAGTCTGGGTCCTCATTTCACCTACCTCGGAAGGATGGAAGGCTGAGTCAACCTTGAGCCGGTGAGATTTGAACCGCTGAACTGCAGATAAGTCAGCTCAAGTGGCCTGCAGTACTGCTCTCTAACCACTGCGCCACCTTGGCTAACCATTGGATAACCATTTGTTCGAAGTAGTGTAGGGTGTCCTGCCTTAAGCAGGGGGTTGGACTAGAAGACTTCCAAGGTCCCTTCAAACTCTGTAATTCTGTTATATTCAGATTGGATCTATATTAGGTTTTCTGTAAACCAATGATTTGGTTTTATCAATCACTCTGCAAGTGTGGCTATAGCCAAGACTATGGTTTTCCCAATTGTGGTGTATGGCTGTGAAAGTTGGATCGTAAGGAAGGCTGAGCACCAAAGAATGGAGGCCTTTGAACTCTGGTGCTGGAGAAGACTCCTGCATTGAGTCCCTTGGACTGCAAGGCCATCCAACTGGTCAGTCCTAGAGGGGATCAACCCTGGCTGCTCTTTAGAAGGCCAGATCCTGAAGAGGAAACTCAAAGACTTTGGCCACCTGATGAGAAGGAAGAAGGACTCCTTGGAGAAGAGCCTCATGCTGGGAAGGATGGAGGGCAAAAGAAGAAGGACTGCAAGGCCATCCAACTGGTCAGTCCTGGAGGAGATCAACCCTGGCTGCTCTTTAGAAGGCCAGATCCTGAAGAGGAAACTCAAAGACTTTGGCCCTCTAATGAGAAGGAAGAAGGACTCCCTGGAGAAGAGCCTCATGCTGGGAACGATGGAGGGCAAAAGAAGAAGAAGGGGACGGCAGGGAAGGAGGTGGCTGGATGGAGTCACCGAAGCAGTCGGCGTGAGCTTAAATGGACTCCAGAAGATGGTAGAGGACAGGAAGGCTTGGAGGAACATTGTCCATGGGGTTGCAATGGGTCGGACAAGACTTCCCAACTAACAACAACAAACCAATGATTAAAACTTCCTCTCCTGGGGGAAGTGCATCATCTGAATCCTTTGAATCAAAAAGGTATGGGTTTATACGAGCCAGTACTTGCAGTGAAGGCCCCCCCCCCACATCATGATGGGAAAAAGAGGGGGGGAAAGACACGCATACACACACACACAGAAGAAGCAGCCACATTGCTAATAAAGTGGACTTTTGAGCTTAGAGTATTGTAAAGCTCAAGCAAAAGCGACCGTCAAAACTCTCTGAAGCTTCTGCAAAAGGCAACGCTGATGTTTTCTGGCTGTTGGAGGCTATAATGGCAAATATTTTTCTTTCAATTACTGTCACTTTCTCCTCTTCCAGCATTGATTTCTGGAGAAGCCATTGAAACTCACTGGGGCTGCTGGAGACGAAAATGAAGCCCTTTTTTCCCCCCCTTTAACTTATCGGTTTAAAACCCACGCAGCCCTATCTTCCTAATCAAGAGCAAACTCTGACCCTTTGTGCTTTAATATTATACTTTTTTTCTGTTAAAGATAAATTAATCCAAATTGTCCGCCGAGAAGTCACAGCGGGCCACGTCGGAAGGAATTCGCATCGCTCTCAACGGAGCGTTTCCTGACCCACTGGATTTGACGGCAGAACTGCATCGATTTGGATAGCAAATATCTCTCTAAGCCATATTTTTCATTTATTTATTTTGCCAAGCATGTATTGGATAAGTATAAACATGATTTTGAACACGTGAAATGGATGCGGATAAATGGGGACATTAGGACAGGGACGGAAGGCACGCTAGTGCGCTTATGCACGCCCCTTTATGGACCTCTGAGGAATGGGGTGAGGTCAACGGTAGACAGTTTGAGGTTGAAGCTGTGCGGGGTTTGAGGATGTAACAACGGAGTCAGGTAGAGCATTCCAGGCGTTGACCCCTCTGTGGCTGAAGTCGTATTTCCTGCAATTGAGTTTGGAGCGGTTTCCCTTGAGTTTGTATCTGTTGTGTGCTCTGTAGTGTTATGGTTGAAGCTGAAGTAGTCATTGACAGGTAGGACGTTGTAGTAGATAATTTTACGTACTACACTTAGATCAGACCGAAGGCAGTGCAGTTCCAGGTTGTCCAAGCCCAAAATTTCGAGCCTGGTGGCATAAGGGATTCTGTTGCGAGCAGAGGAGTGGAGGACTCTTCTCGTGAAATACCTCTGGACTCACTCGATTATATTAATGTCTGGTATGCAGTGCGGATTCCAGACAGATGAGCTAGCAACAACTGACAGCCTAGCAAAACTACAGGCAATTAAACATGGACAACGTTCCTCCAGGCCTTCCTGTCCTCTACCATCCTCTGGAGTCCGTTAAAACTCACGCCGACTGCTTCGGGGACTCCATCCAGCCACCTCCTTCTCTGCCATCCCCTTCTTCTTTTGCCCTCCATCGTTCCCAGCATGAGGCTCTTCTCCAGGGAATCCTTCTTCCTTCTCATTAGGTGGCCAAAGTCTTTGAGTTTCCTCTTCAGGATCCAGCCTTCTAAAGAGCAGCCAGGGTTGATCTCCTCTAGGACTGACCGGTTGGATGGCCTTGCAGTCCTTCTTCTTTTGCCCTCCATCCTCCCCAGCATGAGGCTCTTCTCCAGGGAGTCCTTCTTCCTTCTCCTTAGGTGGCCAAAGTCTTTGAGTTTCCTCTTCAGGATCCAGCCTTCTAAAGAGCAGCCAGGGTTGATCTCCTCTAGGACTGACCGGTTGGATGGCCTTGCAGTCCTTCTTCTTTTGCCCTCCATCCTCCCCAGCATGAGGCTCTTCTCCAGGGAGTCCTTCTTCCTTCTCCTTAGGTGGCCAAAGTCTTTGAGTTTCCTCTTCAGGATCTGGCCTTCTAAAGAGCAGCCAGGGTTGATCTCCTCTAGGACTGACCGCTTGGATGGCCTTGTAATCCTTCTTCTTTTGCCCTCCATTGTTCCCAGCATGAGGCTCTTCTCCAGGGAGTCCTTCTTCCTTCTCCTTAGGTAGCCAAAGTCTTTGAGTTTCCTCTTCAGGATCTGGCCTTCTAAAGAGCAGTCAGGCTGGATCTCCTCTAGGACTGACCAGTTGGATGGCCTTGCAGTCCAAGGGACTCAATGCAGGAGTCTTCTTCTCCAGCACCAGAGTTCAAAGGCCTCCATTCTTTGGCACTCAGCCTTCCTTATGGCCCAACTTCCACAGCCATCCATTGCAACTGGGAAAACCATCGCCTTGACTATTTATAGCTGTATTATCTACGTTCAACCCCCTTTTTCAGCAATATCACATTTCTACTTGGTTAAGACTTTGCTTTCACGCAGCAAAACCAGTCCAAACCAGTTCTGTTTCTTTGCTATTGTTTAGCCATCAACAACCGACAATGTAGCAAAAATACAGGTAATTAAACTGACCGCCAGGCCTGTACTAAATTTGTGAATAACTGCCATTCATAATGCAATTATCTTAATTAATCACTACCAAATATACTTCATTTCCCTGGGGTCTTGCTCTTCCCTAGTCTCTCTCTCCACATCCACTCTCGATAGACCAGTTCCACTTAAAAACATGGTGCATCTGGTGAAGTGAATTGTAGTTCACACCTGGTTTTGCCCCTTAAACTAAGCCTTCTGAGTCCCCTCCGGGGGAAAGGGCGGCATATAAGTGCAATAAATTCAAATTCAATTCAATCCTTCAAGTGTAATGCAAGATTTTGGAGGGTTTGGGTTTTTTTTGAAGGCAGCCGAAAAATGCAGCCATTTTCCCCCAAATTGTAAACATATAGTTTTCCTACTATAATAAAATCATATTGTTAGACTATTGGATTGTTGTAATATATTACAGAATAATCTAGTATGGTGTTTATGGGAAGGCAAGAGATTAAGGGAGCGGGCCGAAAGATAGCGAAGAGAGTAATATAGATTCCTGTGGATGTTATGGGAAAACACCCAAATCTGATTTGAGTTCCAAATTGGACTCAGAATACATTTAAATTCTTCCCCCAAAAGCTTTCAAAGCATCTTCTGGCTGTATAATAACGGCTTATCCCATCCTTTCTCCACCAATTCTCCCTGAGCTTCAAATGGGCTACTTAAAAGAAAAAGCAAAATCTACTTGCAAACGTATAGCAATCTTAATAATAAATAATAATATTAAACTGGAAACTTTCTTTTCTTTCTTTTGAAAATTCAGGCTTTCATACCCCATAGATTTCTTTTGACAACCGGCAGAACTATTTTCTTTCAGAGCTCATCTGTGGAAAAGGAAAATGCAACTGGAGTTTGAGAAAGAAATATTTATCAACTGGACCTGTACAGTTCTGCAAAAGTTATCTGACCAAATTGTTTCTTTAATGTTTGCGTGTTCCGTTTGCTTGAATCGCATTGACCCAATGACTATTACCATTTTTAAAGGGGAAAAAAATGGGACTAAGAACACACTTTTTATTTATAAGCAAGCATATTTTCTGGAAGAGGCATTCTTAAGATAAGAACGTGATTGTGATTAGGAATGAACTTAAATATGCAGAAAGAAAAACTCTCGATGCATTCTCCTTGGGTAGGGAAACAAATTCTACTCAATGGATTTCCAGAAAGAAAGACATTTATTTTCTATCTTCCTGTTTCAATTCGTATTTTTTTTTCCACTGTGAAGTTTTGATTGGAGGGGAGGAGAGAAGAGAAGAGAAGAGAAGAGAAGAGAAGGGGAAAGGAAGGGAAGAGAAGAGGGAAGGGGAGAAGAGAGAAGAGGAGAGAAGAGAAGAGAAGAAAAAAGGGGGGAAGGGAAGGGGAGAGAGAAGAGGGAAGAGAAGAGAGGAGAAGAGAAGAGGGAAGGGAGGAGAGGAGAGAAGAGAAAAGGGGGGAAGGGGAGAGAAGAGAAGAGGGAAGAGAATGGAAGGAAGGAGAAGAGAAGAAGGAAGGAAAGGAAGAAGAGGAGAGAAAATGAGGGGAAGGGGAGGGGAGAGAGAAGGGGGGAGGGGAGAGGAGAGAAGAGAAAAGGGGGGAAGGGAAGGGGAGAGAGAAGAGGGAAGAGAAGATAGGAGAAGAGAAAAGAAGAGAAGAGGGAAGGGAGGAGAGGAGAGAAGAGAAAAGTGGGGAAGGGAAGTGGAGAGAGAAGAGGGAAAAGAAGAGAGAAGAAGAGAAGAGGGAAGGGGAGAGAAGAGAAAAGGAGGGGAAGGGAAGGGGAGAGAAGAGAAGAGGGAAGAGAAGGGAAGGGAGGAGAAGAGAAGAAGGAAGGAAAGGAAGAAGAGAAGAGGAGAGAAAAGGAGGGGAAGGGAAGGGGAGAGAGAAGAGGGGAGGGGAGGGAGATAAATGTTAGATTTCACTTGACAGTGAATATAAACACTTCCTGTTATTAAGCACATGTTTGCCGATTATACTACATATTCAATTTTTTTTCAAAGCTAATGCCGCAGTTCTCATTTCGTTCCATGCAATCATGCATTAAAGTCTCTTGCTGACTTTTAGGCAAGCCATTTTTTTTTTAGCTGGACCTTCCAAGCTCTCTTCCAGAGAAGGTTCTTACCAGCTACTCAAAAATACATCAAGCGAAGTGAAAACAACAAAATGACTACGGAAAAAAAGCCGTTCGGTTTTTTTAAAAGATCTTGCTCTTCATTTGAATGTTTCCCTGGCACTGGGCTGGCAGTTATGCAAATGCTCGTCTTTCTGTTGAACTCATTTGTTTAATTTTTTATTACGATTTGCACAGGAAAATGTTTTTTTTCCAACTTTCACACTGAGCCGTTCTTCTAGTGAAGAGAAGGACCAGGGGAGACAGGATAGAAGCCTTCCAATATTTGAGAGGCTGCCCCAGAGAGGAGGAAGGGGGTCAAGCTGTTCTCCAAAGCCCCTGAAGGCCAGACAAGGAACAATGGATGGAAACTGACCAAGGAGAGATTCAACCTAGAAATAAGGAGGAATTTCCTGACAGTGAGAACAATCAACCCATGGAACAGAAGTTGCCTTCGGAAGTTGTGGGAGCTTCATCCCTGGAGGCTTTCAAGAACAGACTGGACTGCCCTCTGTCAGAAATGGTGTAGGGTCTTCTTAGGTGAGGGGTTAGAATAGAATTAGAATAGAATTTTATTATTTGTATGCCGCCCTTCTCTGGGAGGACTCAGGGCGGCGAACAATTCAAGGGGGGAAAAAAGGGGAACATAAAAGACAAAATACAAATAATAAAAGTAGACAACAGTCGCACAACCATACATGTCGAGAGGGGAGGGGAACTCATCACCCCCAGGCCTGCCGGCAAAGCCAGGTTTTGACGGCTTTTCGGAAGGCCTGGAGAGAGGTGAGGGTCCGAATCCCTGCGGGGAGTTCATTCCAGAGGGCCGGAGCTGCCACAGAGAAGGCCCTCCCCCGGGTAATAGCCAGGTGGCATTGGCTGGTAGATGGCACCCAGAGGAGGCCAACCCTGTGAGATCGAATGGGTCTTTGGGAGGTAATTGGCAGCAGGCGGTCTCTCAAGTACCCAGATCCAATACCATGAAGGGCTTTATAAGTTACGACTAGCACCTTGAAGCGTATCCGGAGACTGATCGGTAACCAGTGCAGCTCGCGGAGGATAGGTGTAATGTGGGTGTACCGAGGTGCACCCACAATCGCTCGCGCGGCTGCATTCTGGACGAGTTGAAGTCTCCGAATACTCTTCAAGTATTAGATGACCTGCAAGTCCCTTCCAACTCTGTTAATCTGTATCTATATTTCAGTATCATGTTGTTCTATCGACCGCCTATTGATGTAGAATAGTCTAGTAGAAGGTCCTCACATTTGGACCATCAAGTTCCTACAGGTGTTAAATGAGAAAGCTTCCGAGATGCTAATCGTCCTTTTTGCCATATGGGATTTTAGAATCAACATTGTCCATTCATGTATTTATTTAGAGTAGGCATCTCCAACCTTGGTTAGCTGAAGATCTGTGGACTTCAACTCCCAGAATGGAAGTCCACAAGTCTTCAAGTTGCCAAGGTTGGCTAACCCTGATTTAAAGCAACCCATCCAACCAGATCTTCAGAGATTGCATTAGTTTGTGGATCAGAATGCTGCCTTCTGATGTGGTTCCTTGCAACCATCCAGAACACATTCCTGGATTTATTCATAGACTTTTATCAACCGCCCAAGATGAGATCATGGAGAGAAACAATTTGTCAATCCTGAGTCCGGCCAGTCCGAGGCCATTTTGAGACTTCAGTGCTGACTCACCAGAGAAGAGGGATGGGGTGGGGAGAGTAGAGATAGTTGGGGTGTTGTAGCCAAAACAATATACTTTCTCTTGAAAACCAAGGGCAATTTCCTGCAGGTCTCAGAAGGAGGGGACTGGAGTCACCTAGCAACAAGCAGAGAGCCGAGGTGGCGCAGTGGTTAGGGTGCAGTACTGCAGGCCACTTCAGCTGACTGTTATCTGCAGTTCGGCTCAAGGCTGACTCAGCCTTCCATCCTTCCGAGGTGGGTGAAATGAGAACCCTGACTATGGGGGCGATATGCTGACTCTGTAAACCACTTAGAGAGGGCTGAAAGCCCTATGAAGCGGTCTATAAGTCTAACTGCTATTGCTATTGCTAACTGGGCAGCCTCCTGATTGGACCATGTGACTGACTGTTTTGAGAAAGTGAAAAACTTTTAATTAGGTGAAAACCGTGGGAATATTCAGAGTCGGTTTTTCAACAGCCTGTGCCAATGTGACACAGCCAATAAATGCATTTTTTGGGGGGGGAGAATTACCTGCCTCAGAGTTTCAGTTTGCTATGGGTATGCTCCTTGGAACCCTGACCCAAACTCACTTCTCATGCTGCGGGAGATACGGTGGTCAACTCTTGACCGTAGCTCTCCTCTAAGCCAGCCCAAAATGTTAAGGGACATCTGAAGAAGCTGGAGGCATCTCGGCTAGGTGTGTTTGAAGGACAGATTTGACTCGCTTGGACTTTAGATGAAAGGAAACTCGGAAGAGAGCAGCGCAGACGAGAGAGGCGAGGAAGGAGGAGGGTGATGGGAGCTGACATTCTGATTACCGTACAACATAAAAGGCAGTGGCATATCACTCTTTCGAAAAGAGCACATCCTGTAGGTCATCTAAAGGACAAAGCGACCTTTTAAAGGTCTTTTTCAACCCTGCATTTATGAAATATTTTCATAAATCTGGAAAGGATGGCAGGAAAATTAGTGCGTTTTTGTTGAAAAAGCTCCAAGGGGCCTCGTTCCCTTTACCTCCCCACGCAAGAGAACAGCTGAAACTCTTTCCTTGAGAAAATGCTGCCGTAATTCCGAACGTAGATGAGCGGAAATTTGGTCCGGATCGCATTTAGATGTCGAACTCCGGCGGGCTAAATGGGGTGGCACGTAAAAGAATAATTGCGCAGATTTGATCAATTAAAGGTTTCATTCAACGCAGATTGAAAATGGGTTTTTAATTGGATGTTGATGAGGGTTGATTTCCCCCAATACAGAGAACGGAGAGCCGATGGGTTTTGTCGTCGGCAATTTTGGTAAAGCTACCCAGATGCTTCCAGGTGGTGTTCGGACCCCCACCAGCCCTCCCACCCCCTGATTAAATATAATAAATTGGGGAGGGGGGTTGTCCTCTGGAATTGCACCTAGAGTATTTATAGTGCTTTCTGTTTATGGCCCCACATTTTACAACATTTGTGTCAATGTGGGTATGTTAGACCAAGCAAGGAAGAAGCAAAAAAAAAACGTTTTGCATTTCATACCAGCTTAAAGCACAGGGTAACACATGTTCTATGGGAAATAATTTATTATTTATTATTTATTTATTAAATTTATATGCCGCCCAATCCCGAAGGACTCCGGGTGGCTTACAAAAAGAAAGAAAAGAAAGAAAGGAAAATAAGAGAGGATAGTTTAAAATTCACAACACACATTCGTTCTAATCGGGGCTGGACCTTAACAATAAGGTCAACAGCCCCAGGCCTGCCGGAATAGCCAGGTTTTAACAGCTTTCCTGAAGGCCATGAGAGTGGGTATGGTCCGGATCTCCGGGGGTAGCTGATTCCAAAGGGTCGGAGCAGCCACAGAGAAGGCTCTCGTCCGGGGGCCCGCCAGCCGACACTGTCTGGCTGACGGCGTCTGGAGGAGGCCCAATCTGTGGGATCTTACCGGCCGTTGGGAGGTATGTGGCAGTAGGCGGTCTCGCAATTTACATTTTGTGGTTGCAAAGGAGGCTATAGAGCAGTGATGGTGGACCTTTTCAGCCCCAAGTGCCCAAACAGGAATGCATGTATGCGCGCACACCAGAGCATCGGAAACTCAAAGACTAGCTGGCTGGTGCGCATGCGTGCACTGGTCACATGGTCCTTGGGTTTCTGGTGTGCACAAGAGGGCCGGCCAGCTGATGTTTGTGCATGCCGGAGTGCCAGAAACCCAAAGATCCAGGTCACATGGGCACCAGCCAAGTGGCCTTCGGGTTTCTGGCACTCCAGCATGCGCGAAAACCAGCTTGCCAGCACCCATGTGCACATTGGAAACCAGGAGAGCAGCTGGTGCACACAGAGAGGGCTCTACATGATATCTCTGGCATGCGTGCCATGGGTTCGCCATCACGGGTATAGAGGGAAAGGGAGTATCGCTGTAGAGATAGAGAAATATAGTTAAAGGTAAAGTTTCCCCTCGCACATCTGTGCTAGTCATTCCTGGCTCTAGGGGGTGGTGCTCATCTCCGTTTCAAAGCCGAAGAGCCATCGCTGTCCGAAGACGTCTCCGTGGTCATGTGGCCGGCATGACGCAACGCCGAAGGCGCACAGAACGCTGTTCCCTTCCCACCAAAGGTGGTTCCTATTTTTCTACTTGTGTTTCTTGTGTTTTCGAACTGCTAGGTTGGCATAAGCTGGGACAAGTCACGGGAGCTCCCTCCGTTACGCGGCGCTAGGGATTCGAACTGCAGAACTGCTGACCTTTCTGATCGACAAGCTCAGCGTCTTAGCCCCTGAACCACCACATCCCTGAGAAATTTGTTTTCTGAGAAATATAGTTACATATAGTCTAATAATAAATCCTTCTTCTTCTCCTCCTCCTCCTTCTTCTCTTCCTCCTGCTCCTCCTCCACCTCCTTCCCCCCCACTTGGAGAAAGAGGAGCAAGATGGTTACTGTAAATCCTACAAAAGCTTAAGGTACCCATTTCCCATCTTGAAATACAAAGTCCCTCCCCATCTTTGCACCGAGACCCCTTAAATGCCACCCAAATTCTGCGATGTCCACCAAGTTGGCTGAAAATTTGCAATTAATTGGATTCACTGGGACACGATGTGGACTAAATCTTCGAAGCCCGTGCTCCGTTTGTTCTCAAATGCATCCCCAAACTCAACTCTCCGAAATTATGTCTGATGCCTCCTCCTCCCTCATTTTAATTACACACACAAGAATATCCGTTTATACACACCCCGGTTGCTTAATAGGCCTAAGCTTTTAAGAGGAGCATTTCTGAGTTACTCCCATCCCGCCCTACTCTCTCTGCCAAAGCTGTTTTGGCAGGGTTCAACGGTGTTACAAAGGCTAGTCCACCCTTAGCCTCTCTGTGTCCTTCTAAATCAAGCCTCAACAATCGTTTAGATGACACTCAAGGTTGGATGGCTACATATTTGGCCTTCTAAGCATTCAACGTTCTCTGGTCTCTTGGCCTACCCAAGATAGCCTCGTCAAATAAATCAGATCGGATTTATTTATTTATTTTGCAAAGGAGAAGACCGAGATGGCTTTTTGGCGAAGGCTGCATATTCATTGCAAAACTGTGCTAAGATTTTGCTAAGCGATGAGGCCACGCTTGGCCCAATGAAACATCTACAAGGGGTGGGTTACAAATTGAAGCAGATTCTTCCTGTTGTTTAGTTTTTCGACCATGCGTTGTTGATATTACTCCTTGACTTCTAAACAGTTGTTCTCCGTTATTAACGTTTTTTCGTACGCTGCTTCCCACTTAGCCCTTAGACTTTTATACCGCTTCACAGTGCTTTTACAGTGCCCTCTCTAAGCGGTTTACAGAGTCAGCCTCTTGCCCCCAGCAATCTGCGTCCCCATTTTACCCACCTCAGAAGGATGGAAGGCTGAGTCAACCTTGAACCTGGTGAGATTTGAACTGCCAAACTGCAGGCAGCCGGCAGTCAGCAGAAGTAGCCTGCAGTACTGCACTCCAACCATTGCACCACCATGGCCTTTCTTTCCTCCCTCACTCCTTTCCTTCCTTCCTTCCTTCCTTCCTTCCATCCTTCCTTCCTTCCTTCCTCCCTCCCTCCCTCCCTTCCCACTTAGCACTTAGACTTATATCCCACTTCACAGTGCTTCACAGCCCTCTCTAAGCGGTTTACAGAGTCAACCTCTTGCCCCCAACAATCCGAGTCCTCATTTTACCCACCTCTGAAGGATGGAAGGCTGAGTAAACCTTGAGCTGGTCAGGATCGAACTCTTGGCAGTGGACAGAGTTAGCCTGCAACACTGCATTGCAACAAATGTGCCATTATGCCTGCCTGCCTGCCTGCCTGCCTGCCTGCCTGCTGCCTTCCTTCCTTCCTTCCTTCCTTCCTTCCTTCCTTCCTTCCTTCCTTCCTTCCTCTCTCCCCTCCCTCTCTCCCTCCCTTCCCAAGCAATAGCAGACTTATGTACCGCTTCACAGTGTTTTACAGCCCTCTCTAAGCGGTTTACAGAGTCAGCCTCTCTTGCCCCCAACAATCCGGGTCCTCATTTTACCCACCTCGGAAGGATGGAAGGCTGAGTCAACCTTGAGCCGGTCAGGATTGAGCTCCAGACTGTGGGCAGAGTCAGCCTGCACTACCACATTCTAACCACTGTGCCACTATGGCTTCCTTCCTTCTCATTTCCCTCCCTCCTTCCTTCCCACTTAGCACTTAGACTTATATACCGCTTTACAGTGCTTTCCAGCCCTCTCTAAGCGGTTTACAGAGTCAGCCTCTCTTGCCCCCAACAATCTGGGTCCTCGTTTTATCCACCTCAGAAGGATGGAAGGATGGGTCAACCTTGAGCCCATAAGGATTGAACTGCTGGCAGTGAGCAGAGTCAGCTTACAATGCTGCATTCTAAGCACTGTTTCACCATGGCTCGTTTGCTCCTTCCTTCCTTCCTTCCTTCCTTCCTTCCTTCCTTCCTTCCTTCCTTCCTTCCTTCCTTCCTTCTTTCCTTCTTTCCTTCCTTCCTTCCTTCCTTCTTTCCTCCCTCTCTCCCTCCTTCCTTCCTTTTTTCCTCCCTCTCTCCCTCCTTCTTTCCTTCCTAAAAGCACTTATATACCACTTCATGGTGCTTTCCAGCCCTCTCTAAGCGGTTTACAGAGTCAGCCTCTCTTGCCCCCAACAATCCGGGTCCTCGTTTTACCCACCTCGGAAGACAGAAGCCTGAGTCAACCTTGAATGCAATTCTCTCAATGGGCGGCTGGGGAACTCTGGGAATTGAAGTCCAAGGGTCTTCCATTTGCCAAGGTTGGGACACCCTGCCTGAATTGCAATGCAATTCCTGTCCAACAGTTGGAAGGGAAGGATGGTGAGAAAGAGCCAAACATGACCATTTGGACACCTCCAATATATGCCCATCTCTGCAGGAGAGGTTCTTCGCCAGGGCTGTTCTTCATTCGGGCCACAAAGAATAGAGGGAGTCAAGCTGTTCTCCAAAGCAGCTGAGGGGCAGGACAAGAAGCAATGGGTGGAAACTAATCAAGGAGAGAAGCAACTTCGAACCGAGGAGGAATTTCCTGACAGTTAGAACAATGAATCAGTGGAACAACTGGCCTCCAGAAGTTGGGAATGCTCCAACACTGGACGATTTTAAGATGATGTTGGATAACCATTTGTCTGAAGTGGCGTAGGGTTTCTTGCCTAGGCAGGGGGTTGGGCTAGAGGACCTCCAAGGTCCCTTCCAACTCTGTTATTCTGTCATTCTGTTATTTATATGAAACAAGATAACTACGTATGTGAAAGCTCCAACACTGGACGTTTTTAAGAAGATGTTGGATAACCATTTGTCTGAAGTGGCGTAGGGTTTCCTGCCTAGGCAGGGGGTTGGGCTAGAGGACCTCCAAGGTCCCTTCCAACTCTGCGATTCTATTCTATTCATTCCAACGGGCCTCCTTTCCCTCCCGCCGTGGTTACCAACGAAATGTTTGAGAGTTTTAAGCCGTTTGAAAAGTTGCCAGCATTGTTTGCAAGCCTCTCTCTCTCTCGTCTCTCTCCTCCTCCTCCTCCTCCTCCTCCTTGTTCTTCTTCTAGAAATGATTTCCAAGAGCGGAATTTTTATGACAAACCTCGTCTCACTGTACATTTTTTTTTTTTTTACAGTTGAATTAAACAGGGCTTGGGATGGAAATAAACGGACGCCGTTTTTTATGATAGGAAATTACTGTGGCTGACAATCTATCAGAAAGGGGAATATTTCAGATATATTTTTTTTCAGCCTCAATGCAGTGGCTTTCCCCCCCCCCTCCCGCAGTGATAACTAATGTCTACAAGATTGGAAAAGACTCTTTGTAATTTGTTCCCCTTGTCAAGCAAAGATGGGCAGTTTCTGCTCCAAACACGTTGAGAATAATCTTCGACAGAGTAAAAGAATTCCCATCTTGTCGGACGTTTTTACAGCTTGTCCCCAATTTAGGACTACAATCGAGAGTAGAATTTCCATTACAGGTTGTCCTCGGTTTACAACGGTTCGTTGAGTGCCCGTTTGAAGTTACAAAGCCACTGGGGAAAAATTACTTTGGACCGTGTTTCATACTTACGACCGTTGCAGTGATTTACATTCAGATACTGGATTCACATTTATGACAGTCGTGTGTGTGTGTGTGAGTGATGTGATTTGTGACTTTATGACGAGCAAAGTCAGTGGGGAAACCAGATTCACTTAACAACCCTGTGGCTAATTTAACGACTGCATTGATTCACTTAACATCTCTGGCAGGGTAGGTCGTGAAATGGGGCAAAATTCACTTAATGAATGTTCTCGCTTAGCAACATACGTACATTTTGGGCTTGCTTGTGGTTGTAAGTCAAGAACTTGTAGGTGACACAGTGCTACAAGTCAAAGGCTCATCGTTCCTCCACAATCTTTCTGGAACCAACTGAGTGAATGACGTTTCTGCCAAATGCATCTCTCTCTCTCTCTCTCTCTCTCTCTCTCTCTCTCTCTCTCTCTCTCTCTCTCTCTCTCTCTCTCTCTTTCTTTCTGTCTTTCTCTCTTTCTCTGTCCTCCCTCTCTGTTTCTCTCTCTGTCTCTGTCTCTCTCTCTTTCTCTTTCTGTCTTTCTGTCTCTCTCTCTCTGTCTCTCCCTCTGTTTCTCTCTCTGTCTCTCTCTCTCTCTTTTTCTCTTTCTGTCTTTCTGTCTCTCTCTCCCTGTCTCTCCCTCTGTTTTTCTCTCTCGGTCTCTGTCTCTGTCTCTCTCTCTTTTTGTGTGTGTTTCTCTCTCTCTTTTAGTCTTAAATTTAGGATTATTTTACAGCCCTTTCAAATGCTGCCTGGAACATCTGGAAACATCTATCTTCTATCCCTCTATCATCTATCTGTCTGTCTGTCTGTGTCTGTCAATCAGTCTCTCTCTCTCTCTCCTTCCTCCCTCCCTCCCTCCCTCCCTCCCCCCTTCGGTCTTCCTCTGCTCTGTCTGCCCCCCCCCTCTCTTCCAGTCTTAAATTTGGGGTTATTTTACAGCCCTTTCAAACGCTGCCTGGAACATCTGAGAACTTCTATCTTCTATCTCTCTATCATCTTATCTTTGTGTCTGTCTGTCTGTCTGTGTCTGTCCATCAGTCTCTCTCTCTTTCTCTCTCTCTCTCTTTCCTTCCCTCCCTCCCTCCCTCGGTCGTTCTCTGAGAACTTCTATCTTCTATCTCTCTATCATCTTATGTTTGTCTCTGTCTGTGTCTGTCCATCAGTCTCTCTCTCTTTCTTTCTCTTTCTCTCTCTCTTTTTCCTTCCCTCCCTCCCTCCCTCCCTCCCCGGTCTTTCTCTGAGAACTTCCATCTTCTATCTCTCTATCATCTTATCTTTGTGTCTGTCTGTGTCTGTCCATCAGTCTCTCTCTCTTTCTTTCTCTCTCTCTCTTTTTCCTTCCCTCCCTCCCTCCCTTGGTCTTTCTCTGAGAACTTCCATCTTCTATCTCTCTATCATCTTATCTTTGGTCTGTCTGTCTGTCTGTCTGTCTCTCTTCCAGTCTTAAGCCTGGGGTTATTTTACAGCCCTCTCAAATGCTGCCTGGGACATCTGGGAATAAGTGTTTGTCTAGCGCTGAAAAATCAGGAGGCGCCGGGCAGCTTCTCTTGCAACCAACACATTTGATTAAACAACGTCAGGGTTGGTGAGTGCCAACAACCCCCTCCCTGCCCAAACGGGTGTGGTTCAAATTTGGCCAGTCCCTGCATCCAGGGAAGGCATCGGTAGCTCCCCGAAACCTTCTAATCAAACCTGGATGCCTGGGACGAAGTCAACTGGAATTTCAATCTAATTTGCTAGTTAACAGAACGACAGAGTTAAAAGAGTCAGAAGAAACCTTGGAGGTCTTCTAGTCAGTGTTTTTCAACCTTGGCAACTTGAAGATGTCTGGACTTCAACTCCCAGAATTCCCCAGCCAGCGAATGCTGGCTGGGGAATTCTGGGAGTTGAAGTCCAGACATCTTCAAGTTGCCAAGGTTGAAAAACACTGTTCTAGCCCAACGTCCTGCTCGAGCAGGAAACCCTACACCACTTCAGACAAATGGTTATCCAAGACCTTCTTCAAAACCTCCAGTGTT
>NW_028261394.1:3482851-3579212 GCF_051295495.1 Thamnophis sirtalis | reverse complement strand
TTTCACCATCAGTTCTCCTCCTCCTCCTCCTTCTCCACACATCATTTCTTCTCTTTCTCTTTCAACATCATTTCTCCCCTCTTCTCTCCTCCTCCTCCTTCTCCACACAACATTCCTTCTCTTTCAATATCATTCCTCCTCCTCTTCTCTCCTCCTCCTCCTCCACACATCATTCCTTCTCCTTCTCTTTCACCATCATTTCTCCTCTTCCTCCTCCTCCTCTCCTCCTCCTCCTCCTCTCCTCTCCTTCCTCCTCCTCCTCCTCCTCCTCCTCCTCCTCCTCCTCCTCCTCCTCCTCCTCCTCCCCTTACACCAGCGACTGAGAAATATTCCATCCCGGTCCAGTTGGAAGGAATGCTCCCGGAATTCCAGATGAAATGATTCACTTAAAAACCATGGTTAATTTTTTTTTTTAAAGTCATAGTCAGGCACAACTCGCTTAAAAGCCACTTTGCTTAGCCATGGAAAGTCTTATAATTCCCAAAATTACAAATCAAGGTTTACCTGTATGGCATGGGGTAGTGTTAACCGAGCTCTTTGCTTTTCCAAACGATAGATTTTTACCCGACTGGACCTAGTAGGAGTTGCCAGTCCAAATATTTCATCCTTGAAGGTCATCTAGTCAGATGGCACCTTCTGTATCGTTTTCCCACTTCCTAAGACTCTACTTTCTTTAATTGGGGACATCTCGGTTCTTAAGCCAAAGATTTCCGGCTAATGAAGGCAGCTGACTAATCACCGGCGTGCACCCAAAACCAAGTGACAGGGACTGTCAACGTCGGAGTTGCAAGCCATGTTCGTTTTGAAAAATATCCAGAGCGCAGAGGAAGCGAACTGACAACACTTCTGTTTACTCGGGATTGTAGCTGAGCTACGCTCTTAATGAGCTCCCAGAGTTTAAAACTACGGTGTCTGTGTGCGCGGTACAGCTGCGTCTTAGTTAAATGTTTGGCTGGCACTACTTAGCAAGGGCTTAAAACCTCAATCTGGGAAATTTCGAACAGCAGGAAAAAAAGAGGAAAAGAAAAACGCAGAAGCCTCCGAGTGAGGAAACCGGGGACGTTGAAAATATGTTTCTCAAAAAAGAAAAAAAAAGTAATATAACAGATTCAGCGCTCGGTTGCATATCAAACAGACACAGCTCTCCAGCAACTATTGTCTTCTAATCTAATCTGGCATGCATTCACGGCATACATAAAGCGGCCATATTGGGAAGGCCCTGGAATGGATGTTCTTCTCCAAAAGAATTCCTGCAGAGACTTCGGTCCCAGAAGCTGGAGGGCAATAGCAATAGCAGTTAGACTTATATACCGCTTCATAGGGCTTTCAGCCCTCTCTAAGCGGTTTACAGAGTCAGCGTATTGCCCCCAACAACAATCCGGGTCCTCATTTTACCCACCTCGGAAGGATGGAAGGCTGAGTCAACCCTGAGCCGGTGAGATTTGAACAGCCGAACTGCAGAACTGTAGTCAGCTGAAGTAGCCTGCAGTGCTGCATTTAACCACTGCGCCACCTTGGCATTCGAAGACTCCGCAGGAACCGTGCGTGGCTTCCTCAAAGCCTCTCCAGATGGATCCAATTGTGACGCTTGGTGTCTTCGGAAGGGAAGGCGGTGTGATGGGCTACAGCGGAGAAGCTGGTTCCCAGGAAGAAGGAAGCACATTCCAGAAACGGTGGGTGTGGGGGGGGTGAGATCAGAGGCCCCCACAGCCCAGAGCTGGATGGGAGACAGAGGAAGAGAGTTAAGATAGCTGCTTCCTGTAATCTCCCAGGGTAAATGCATTGGGGTGAGAGAAGTAAGGGTTTAGTCTGTCAAGATTCTGTCCCCCAGATGGGAAATAAAGCAAACTGAACTTTGACTACCCCGAAGGTGCTTTTTAAAAAAAAATATGTTTTTTTTTTCATTTTCATAACAAATAACCACATGTATACTATTACATAACCAACTGTCAGGCCTGCAATTATATTCCTTTTAGAATTTTGGCCTGCCACACTTTCTCTTATTTCATTATGCTGTTTCATTAGTATAGTTGATGGGAGGGGGGAATAGAAAGGAGTAGGATTGTGGAATGTGTTGTTGTCATTCTTTTCTAGAAGACCAAGGTTATCTTTTGTCTCGGCACTTTTACACCTGACCGGAAGCAGCTGGGTGGAGACGCCAGCGTGGAAGAAGAAGATTGGACCATGTGATGGATTGTGGGTGTGGGGACAAGATCATGAACTTTTAACTGGGTGGGATTCTGATGTCATTTCCAGAATTGGGATTAACACAGATGTGCTAAGATGTCTGCTTTATTAAATTGGAACTTTAAGGATCGTTTTGCCTTGGACTCTGATTTAATTCTACATGATACTTGGAATGCTGACACCAACATTATATTATATTGTTAAATGTTTACATCAATTCATCTTACCAGCAACCCCAAAAACGATTATTGGCTCTTCTGCTCTCCATACACCGTATTTGTACCCTATCCATCACTTTCTTCTCCCTCCTTCCTCCTCCTCCCCAACTCCTTTCTTCCTTCTGTTGTCCTTCTCTGCTCTCCTTCTTCTCTCTCCCGTTTCCACACCTTCTTTCTCTCCTCCTCTCCCCCCACCCCGGCCCTCTCTCCTATCCCTCTCTTCTTCCCTTACCTCTCTCCTTTTCTTCCCACTCTTCATCTCATTTACTTGGTGGGTTTCAGCCTCTGAGCGAGCTCCGTTTTATGTTGATGGTATTTATAATTCCTTTTCAATATACATCTTTAATTTTAACATCTTTAAGCACCAAAAGGTGCTTTTTCAAAAGGCAACTGGCTTTCTTTTTTTTCCTCTTGAAAATGTTTTGCTTCTCTTTCAGTTCTGAACTGGAGAAGTTTCTTGGATGGGAAGCAAAAAGTCTTCAAGACAAGGAAGTCCTTTTGGAAAAAACAATTTTGGGACTACCGTCACCTGGATGATTGAGATTCTCCATATGCATCGAACTTCGACTAGATTGTTCTACGTCATTCTTCAGCTGGGCCTGATCGCAATGGATTTATTGTGGGTCAATATGTCCACCAGGAGCCCAGGCTGATCTTCTCGGAGGGTCTGTCAGAAGTGAGAAATCAGTTTAACCACATTAAACGAAAAAGAGCCGAGGTGGCGCAGTGGTTAGAGTGCAGCACTACAGGCTACTTCAGCTGACTGCAGTTCTGCAGTTCGGCTGTTCAAATCTCACCGGCTCAGGGTTGACTCAGCCTTCCATCCTTCCGAGGTGGGTAAGATGAGGACCTGGATTGTTGTTGGGGGCAATATGCTGACTCTGTAAACTGCTTAGAGAGGGCTGAAAGCCCTATGAAGCGGTATATAAGTCTAACTGCTATTGCTATCGCTAAAGTACAAAGGGGGAAAAAAAGATGGATGAATGGAATCTCGGGTTCCACGCTCCGGTTTAGCTTAAGACCCATCCGAGGAGGATCAGATGGTTTCGGATTTTCGTTTTGTTTAGATAAACACTCCTGTGCGATGTGTGAAATTTAGTCGCCGAATAAAAGAGGGAACAAACAGTCTGCAAAATGAATAAAATATGTGAATGCTCTATTCTAGGACAGTGAGGGGTTTTTTTTTTCCCGAGCACTTCGCAACATGACATGCAGCTACATGTTTTATTTAAATGGGCTTTTTAATGCCACGTTGCCAAGTTTGATTGCTGCAACGTCGTTCATCCTCCGAGCAGCGTAGTTTAAAAGTAATGGGAAATTTGACTCGGGATTGTCATAGTGCGGAAACTGATTCGCGCAAAAAAATAAATAAAACGGAGTAATTCTTGAGTTTTGTCTTTTGCGGCAACGTGTTCCCATGTCTCTGGCAAAGCGCTCGCTCCATCTTTAGCTTCTCCTGAGGCTTGGCACAGCTGCCTCGCAAAACGAGAGCGACAAAGCCTACCACCCTCGTGGGCAGCAAACGGGCAAATAAAATTTGCAGAACACACACAAAACGTTTGTAGAAGGCAATCGCCACCCTGCCAAAATGGAAGGCAAGGAGGGACTTCCTCCATCAAAGCAGATTGGAGGGGTGGTGGTCTTTAGAGCACGGTTTGGAAAGCAACTTCTCAAACTGCCTGCGTTTCTCACCGTGCCTTTGCAACAGACGGACAGAGTGACAAGAGTCGGAAGGGAACCTTGGAGGTCTTCTAGTCCAACCCCCTGCTCAAGCAGGAAACCCTACACCACTTCAGTCAAAGGGCTGTCCAACATCTTCTTAAAAACCTCCAGTGTTGGAGCATTCACAACTTCTGGAGGCAAGTTCTTCCATTGATTAATTGTTCTGTCAGGAAATTTCTCCTTACTTCTAAGTTGCTTCTCTCCTTGATTAGTTTCCACCCACTGTTTCTTTTCCTGCCCTCGTGTGCTTTGGAGAATCTCTTGTTAAAAACCTCCAGTGTTGGAGCATTCACAAATTCCGGAGGCAGGTTGTTCCACTAATTAATTGTTCTAACTGTCAGGAAATTCCTCCTTAGTTCCAAGTTGCTTCTCTCCTTGATTAGTTTCCACTCATTGCTTCTTGTTCTGCTCTCAGGTGCTTTGGAGAATAGCTTGACTCCCTCTTCTTTGGGGCAGCCCCTGAGATATCGGAAGAGCTGCGTTTCTCACCGTGCCTTTGCAACAGACGAACAGAGTGACAGAGTCAGAAGGGACCTTGGAGGTCTTCTAGTCCAACCCCCTGCTCAAGCAGGAAACCCTACACCACTTCAGTCAAAGGGTTGTCCAATCTCTTGTTAAAAACCTCCAGTGTTGGAGCATTCACAGTTTCTGGAAGCCACTGTCTATAGGAGATGTTCAATCATCCAGCTCAGAACTCAAGAAGCTCCTTAATTCCAGCTTGCTCCTCTCCTTGGTTAGTTTCCACCCATTGTTTCTTGTTCTGCCCTCAGGTGCCTTGAAGAATAGCTTGACTCCCCTCTTCTTTGGGGCAACCCCTGAGATATTGGAAGGCTGCTATCCTGTCTCCCCTGGTCCTTCTTTTCATTAAACTAGACCTACCCAGTTCCTGCAACCGTTCTTCGTATGTTTTAGCCTCCAGTCCCCTAATTCTCTTTGTTGCTCTTCTCTGCCCTCATTCTAGAGTCTCCACATCTTTTTCACATCGTGGCGACCAAAACTGGATGCCATATTCCAAGTGTGGCCTTATAAACCCTTCACGTGATTTTGATTCTATCCCTCTGTTAATGCAACCTAGGATTTCATTGCGAATGCCTTTATCACGGATGGATATGGGGAGACTGGAAAAATCTGTCTGGGGTCAGACTGGGGTTGGATCAAGGCACCGAGTGGAGGTGCAGAAGGCTGCATAGGGAAATGCAATTGGTGGCCCAGGAAACTCAGCTACCGAACGCTTAACTGTGTTTTATTCACTAAGCTGCCATTGGCGGCTTTCCCACAAATACGTTAAGCCATAAACAGTGATATGTTCATCCTATCTGTGTTTGCCAAGCCCAGCCCAGTGACATTGGCATTCAGTGCTTGTGTGGATAAAGCCAGCCTCGCCATTTACACAGCGTTGTGCCACCACCTTCTTTTAAAAGACTCAGAGAAGAGAGAGGGGCAGAGACAGAGAGAGAGAGACAGGCAGAGACAGAGACAGAAAGAGAGAGGGAGAGAGAGACAGTGGAAGAGAAACAGAGAGAAAGAAAGAGAGAGACAGAGAGAGAGAGAGAAAGAGAGAGACAGACAGAGGGAGAGAAACACACAGCGAGAGACAGGCAGAGATAGAGACAAAAAGAGAGAGAAACAGAGGGAGAGAAACATAGAGATAGAGAGAAAGAGAGAGAGAGAGGGAGAGAGGGAGAAAGAAAGAGAGAGACAGACAGACAGAGGGAGAGAAACAGAGAGGGGGGAGACAGGCAGAGACAGAGACAGAAAGAGAGAGAGAGACAGAGGGAGAGAAACAGAGAGAGAGGGGGGGAGAGAAACAGAGAGAGAGAGAGAGAAACAGAGAGCGAGAGAGAGAAAGAGAGAGACAGAGAGAGAGAGACAGACAGAGGGAGAGAGACAGAGACAGAAAGAGAGGGGGGAGAAACAGAGAGAGAAAGAAAGAAAGAGAGAGACAGAGGGAGAGAAACAGAGACAGAGAGAGGCAGAGACAGAAAGAGAGATAGATAGAGGGAGAGAAACAGAGAGAGAGAGAGACAGAAAGAAACAGAGAGAGAAAGAGATAAAGAGAGACAGAGAGAGAGTGAGAGACAGAAAGAGAAAGAGAAAGAGAGAGAAAGAGAGAGCGAGAGAGACAGAGAGAGACAGAGAGAGGGAGAGAGACAGAGACAGAAAGAGAGAGGGGGGAGAAACAGAGAGAGAAAGAAAGAAAGAGAGAGACAGAGGGAGAGAAACAGAGAGAGAGAGAGGCAGAGACAGAAAGAGAGAGAGATAGAGGGAGAGAAACAGAGAGAGAGACAAGAAGAGACAGTGAGAGAAAGAGAGAGAGAGAGAAAGAGAGAGAGAGACAGAAAGAGAGAGAAAGAGAGAGAAAGAGAGAGAAAGAGAGAGAAAGAGAGAGAAAGAGAGAGAAAGAGAGAGAGTGAGAGACAGAAAGAGAAAGAGAGAAAGAGAGAGACAGAGAGACAGAGACAGGAGCCAAAACGCCCTTCCGGTTCTCCCATCTTCCTTCTCCATTGCAAAACCCTCGGACAGCCCTGTGGAATATCCACCTGTTGGCCTTCAGGGACAGAGGCAGGCCGTTGCTGCTGCGAATGAGCAAGTCCTCTGAGTGATAAAGAATAAATCAAGGACGCTGCATTGCCAAAATAGCCTCTGTTCATTTATTTCTGACAAGTTCGGGTTGAGCGTTAATTATTCATCAGGTTTGCCGGAAAGATGCGCGACGGCGGGTTCTGCCAAAGGAAGGAGGGCTCTCGAGCATCAGCAGTCGGCGTGTCACAACACGGAGGGTGGGTGAGTGGATGGCACCTTTGCAGGGGGGGAGGGGGAGGAGAAAGGTGGGGGAGGTTTCTATAGGAGAAGCTGTTCAACCCCTCCGGCATCGACACTCCAGAAGAGGCTGCTCTACAAAAATCGGAATTGGAGCTGGCTGAACAAATTACAACGGGGTGTAGATTCTCACATCCTTTAAGTCAGTGTTTCTCAACCTTGGCAACTTGAAGATGTCCGGACTTCAACTCCCAGAATTCCCCAGCCAGCATTCACTGGCTGGGGAATTCTGGGAGTTGAAGTCCAGACCTCTTCAAGTTGCCAAGGTTGAGAAACACTGTCCTAACCACTGCTGGGGAATTCTGGGAGTTGAAGTCCAGACATCTTCAAGTTGCCAAGGTTGAGAAACACTGGTTAAGTCATCAGCCACAATTCAGAGCAAGCAGGTAGTACATGACATAACAAACCACGTTTTTAGTTTTGCCTGTGGTGTGAATCTGCCCGGCCACACCTCCAGGGTTTGGAAGTATAAAATAGATGTAAAAAGGACGTTGAGACTCTAGAAAGGGTGCAGAGAAGAGCAACCAGGAGGATTAGGGGACTGGAGGCTAAAACATATGAAGAACGGTTGCAGGAACTGGGTATGTCTAGTTTAATGAAAAGAAGGACCAAGGGTGACATGATAGCAGTCTTCCAATATCTCAGGGGCTGCCCCAAAGAAGAGGGAGTCAAGCTATTCTCCAAGGTACCTGAGGGCAGGACAAGAGGGAGGGAGGGAGGAAGGAGAGTGGGATGGAGGGTGGGAAGGAGACAGAGAGAAGGAGGAAGGAGAGAGAGAGTGGGATGGAGGGAGAGAGGGAGGAAGGGAAGGAAGGAGAGAGTGGGGGGAGGGAGGGAGAGAAGGAGACGGAGGGAGGGTGGGAGACGGCGAGAGGAGGAAGGAAGGAAGGAAGGAGAGAGGGAGGAATGGAGGGAGGGAAGGAGACAGTGGGAGGGAGGGAGAAGAGAGAGTGGGGTGGAGGGAGAGAGGGAGGGAGAAAGGGAAGGAAGGAGTGGGGTGGAGGGAGGGAGAGAGAGAAGGAGACAGAGGGAGGGAGGGAGACGGAGAGAGGAGGAAGGAAGGAAGGAGAGAGAGAGGAATGGAGGGAGGGAAGGAGACAGTGGGAAGGAGGGAGAGGAGAGAGAGCGGGGTGGAGGGAGAGAGGGAGGGAGGAAGGGAAGGAAGGAGAGAGTGGGGTGGAGGGAGAGAGGGAGGGAGGAAGGGAAGGAAGGAGAGAGTGGGGTGGAGAGAGAGAGGAGAGGGAGGGAGA
Source organism: Thamnophis sirtalis (assembly GCF_051295495.1). Lineage (NCBI taxonomy): Eukaryota > Metazoa > Chordata > Lepidosauria > Squamata > Natricidae > Thamnophis > Thamnophis sirtalis. The sequence continues at coordinate 3,571,015 of NW_028261394.1, read as the reverse complement.
TGGAGAGAGGAGGATAGAAGGAGAGAGAAAGTGGAATGGAGAGAAGGAAGGAGACAGTGGGAGGGAGGGAGAAGGGAGAGAGTGGGGTGGGAGGAGAGAGGGAGGGAAGGAGACAGAGGAAGGGAGGGAGGGAGGAAGGAAACTAAAAATGAGGCATATCCCTTCACTTCCCTCCACATTCCAACTCCACTGTGATTTAACCAACTTCTTATGCTTAGCCAAAGCTCACCTTCTTACGGCCTCTTCTTGGGTCAAACAAACCAACATTCTGGATTGGCCGGAATCCAACAGAAAGCCCAGGCTCAGTAGAAGAGGCGCATCCTTTCCATTCCCCAGAGAGGACCAAGGGACCTCTGGACGATCCCGCCGAGGAAATGGAATTGTTTACCAGCCCAGAAATATTTATTATAGCTGGATGGGAGTGGATGAGTTCATGCGCGCCTCGGGAAGATGAGTGATGATGTCTCCAAATGGATAGCTTTCTCTCTCTCTCCCTGCGCCTGGGAATCCTCAAATGCAGTGTCGCATTTTTGGATTTTATGACAGGTTTAAATCAGAGCTTTTTAATGGCTTTTTTTTGGGGGGGTCAATCCAGAGGTGGTATTTTCGCAGCGGTGGTGTCTTCTTCATGCTCTCCAGAATGGTTAACGGAGGGGACAAGTTCTTGGTTCTTCCCGCAGGAGGGACAACCCACTAAAGTTACAACAGCACTGAGAAAAGAGACTTGTGAGTAGTCCTTGCAATAGCAATAGCAATAGCAGTTAGACTTATATACCGCTTCATAGGGCTTTCAGCCCTCTCTAAGCGGTTTACAGAGTCAGCATATCGCCCCCAACAACAATCCGGCTCCTCATTTCACCCACCTCGGAAGGATGGAAGGCTGAGTCAACCTTGAGCTGGTGAGATTTGAACCGCTGAACTGCAGATAGCAGTCAGCTGAAGTGGCCTGCAGTACTGCACCCTAACCACTGCGCCACCTCGGCTCCAGGATGACCCCCTTCCCAAAATCTCCTACCTCCCCCCCCCCCCAAACAAAATCTACGGAGACTTAACAGAATAACATTGGAAGAGATCTTGGAGGTCTTCTAGTCCCACCTCCTGCTCAAGAAAGAGACCCTGTATCACTTCAGACAAATGGGTCGTTCTTTAAAACTTCCAAGGTTGGTGCATTCACAACTTCTGGAGGCAAGTCATCCCACTGATTAATTATCCTCAGTGTCAGGAAATTTCTCCAGGTTTCCTGGTGGTTGAGGAAGTCACCAGGAGTCCACCCTGCTGCAAACCACCATTCTTTATTTATTTGTTACTTGAGAGACCGCCTACTGCCAATTACCTCCACTAGACTGATACGATCGCATAGATTAGGCCTCCTCCGAATTCCATCATCCAGCCAGTGTAGACTGGCAACTACCCAGAGGAGAGCCTTCTCGGTGGCTGCTCCGACCCTCTGGAACGAACTCCCCGTGGAGATTCGGACCCTCACCACCCTCCAATCCTTCCGCGCCGCTTTGAAGATCTGGCTGTCCCGGCTGGCCTGGGGTTAAGATTCTGACCCCACTCGAATTGTGTGACTGTTGTGTTTCTTTTAATATGTTGTATTGTCCTTATGTTGGAAATTGTTTGTCCTTCCCCCCCCCCCTTTTTGAACTGTGAGCCGCCCTGAGTCCCCCCAGGGAAAAGGGCGGCATACAAATAAAGGGAAAATGAAATGAAATTGTTCTTTTAGGCCAGTGTTTTTCAACCACTGTGCCGTGGCACACTAGTGTGCCGTGACATAGTGTAAGGTGTGCCGTGGGAGAATTACTTTATATATAGTCAATATAGGCACAGAGTTAAAAAAAATTAACATTTTTTAATGGTGGTGTGCCTCGTGATTTTTTTCATGAAAAAAGTGTGCCTTTGCACAAAAAAGGTTGAAAAACACTGTTTTAGGCACACTGACTTGCTGATGTGAGTGTGAGTCACTCTTGGTTTCCGGCGGCTACATGGATTAATCCATAGAGTTTTCTTGGTGATGATTTTGGGAAGAACAGAGTTGGAAGGGACCGTGGAGGTCTTCTACTCCAACCCCCTGCTCAGGCGGGAAACCCTACACCGCTTCGGACAAATGGTGGTCCAATCTCTTCTTAAAAACTCCCAATTGATGAAGCCCCCCCCCACAACTTCTATATTTTTTAATTGAAAATTTAACAAAGCTTTTACAAATATTTACCTCCCCTCCCCCACCCTCTCCACCTGAACCCATCTCCCCCACAAACTCCCTCCCCCCCGACTTCCCCGAGCAAATACAGGGTATAAATCTTTAACAATCATATTCTAAAGTAAACTAAAAGAAACTTTAGCATCCTCTTTCACTTGTAGCAATAGCAATAGCAATAGCAGTTAGACTTATATACCGCTTCATAGGGCTTTCAGCCCTCTCTAAGCGGTTTACAGAGTCGGACTATTGCCCCCACAATCCAGGTCCTCATTTTACCCACCTCGGAAGGATGGAAGGCTGAGTCAACCTTGAGCCGGTGAGATTTGAACCGCCGAACTGCAGATAGCAGTCAGCTGAAGTGGCCTGCAGTACTGCACTCTAACCACTGCGCCACCTCGGCTCTTTGTACTTTAACTCCTCTTTTGTTAAGCTAACTCTAAACAAATTACGTCATTCCTTGCTTTTTCAATCACAGGCTATCTGGAATTTCTTAGTCCCGTATTTATTTTGAATATAATCAGTCCATCTTCTCCACTCCAGCTTGTATTTCTCATCTGAATGGTCCTTGAGGTATGCTGATATTTTAGCCATCTCTGCTAAGTTTGTTAACTTTTAACGTCCATTCTTGAATAGTAGGCAATTCTTCCTTCTTCCAGTATTGCGCCACCAACAGTCTTGCTGCCGTTGTTAGGTTCAAAATCAAATTAATCTCTATAACTGTACAATCAGAAGTTATACCTAGCAAGAATAACTGAAGGATTGAAGCCCCCCATAACTTCTGAAGGCAACTTCTGTTCCACTGGTTGATTGGTCTCACTGTCAGGAAATTTTTGCTCAGTTCTAAGTTGCTTCGGTCTCGGATATTGCTTTCCATCCGTTGCTTCCTGTCCAATGTTCAGGTGCTTTGGAGAATAGCTTGACCCCCCCCCCCCACCTACCCTCTTCTTGGTGGCAGCCCCTCAAATATTGGAAGACTGCTATCCTGTCTCCCCCTCCTGGTTCCTTCTTTTCATTAAACTAGACATACCCAATTGCAGGGGGTTGAACCTTGTCTTCTCCGTCCTAAGGCTGAGCGAGAAGAACTGGCCCAAAGCATTAGCAAAAGGGGATGGGGATACACACACACACACACAAACAAACAAACACACCCTTTGGCCTCACGCCTAAAAAACAGGACTAGAATTCGCCGCCTTTCCCATTTCCAGCTGGGTGCCTTGAAAACCCTCCCCGCCAAACGATGCATTACTCATACCGAAGGCCTGCGAACACCGCTGGCTCCCGATGCAGATGGATGACGGATGATTTATTAGGCAGTCCCAGTAATAAACATTTATAACATCTAGCTCATAAGCAGAAAATTAATTCCTTTAATTGAAGATGCACACATGGATTTTCCTCTCTTTTCTTTCTTTCTTTTTGGCTTAGGCTGAGATGACAGCTTTATTTATTTATTTAAGATCTGCCGGGGGGGAGGGGGGAGTGCGCGCGTGTGTGTGTGTGTGTGTTTGTGTTTGTGTGTGCTCTGTTTGCTTTTCCCAAACTTGTTCAGATTTGCTAAGTTTCTTTTTCCCATCTGGAGTCCCTTCCCTTTGTGTTTTTGTTGGCTTTGTGGTAGAATTAATGGGTGCTTTGGGAGTTTTGGGGGGGGGCAGTTCTCTTTCCTGTGATAAGGTTGCGATTTCTCTGCTGCTTCTGCTTTTAACATCTCGAAGTGGGGTGGGGGAGGATTTGAGGCGAATGGAGTCCCAAAATTTCTCTTTTTTTTTCCAAGGGTGGAAGGAAAGATCTATCTGCTTTCAAAAATAAAGAATCAATTCATTGACACTTTCTCTTTTCTCGACTCTCAAGAATAGGAAAAGAATCAATTTCTGTTTTCTCCTGCCGGATTTCTGTAAAGGACACTCATGTTTTGTTCTTAAGTCCCCCCCACCCCCCCCAAAAAAACCTGCATTTAATTAGCAAACATGTTTGTTTTGGCTTGCCTCTTCCTTTCTGCTCAAGAATGACAATAAAAACTTTTTGCACTCCACACCAGTTTTTTTTTTTTAAAGAACCAAAACTGATATAAACCACAAAGTTGGATTTATAAACTCCCAAATAAATTAACAGGATTAACAATGAACAGGACATACCATCCCGAAAATACACCGGTTGAGAGATGAAAAGAGACAACCACAACAGAAAAAGAAAGGAAGAGAGGAGAAGGGGAGAAGAGAGGAAAGGAGGGGGAAGGAAGGAAGAGAAAATGAGAGGAAGGCCGGAAGGGATAGACAGAGAAGAAGAGAGGGGAGGAAGGGGGAGAAGAAGAGAGAAGTAGGGGAGGGGCAAGGGAAGAAGGGAAGGGAATAAGAAATGATACCAAATTATATTTGGGTTTGCGGAAATATCACCCCAAGAAAACATAAACTGAGATTTGAAAGAGACACCTATAACAACAGAAAAAGAAAGGGGGAGAGGACGAGAGGAAGAGGAGGGAAGGAAGAAAGAGGGAAGGGAAGAGGGTGGAAGGGAGAGAAAGAGAAAGAGAGAGGGTAGGAAGGGGAAGAGGAAGAGGAGGAGTAGGGGAGAGGTAAGGGAAGAAGGAAGAGGAAGGAGAGGAGGGAAGGAAGAAAGAGAAAAGGAGAGGAAGGTTGGAAGGAATAGAAAGAGAAGGAGAGAGGGTAGGAAGGGGGAGAAAAAGAGAGGAGTAGGGGAGAGGTAAGGGAAGAAGGAAGGGGAAGGAGAGGAGGGAAGGAAGGAAGAGAAAAGGAGAGGAAGGCTGGAAGGAATAGAAAGAGAAAGGGAGAGGGTAGGAAGGGGGAGAAAAAGAGAGGAGTAGGGGAAGGGCAAGGGAAGAAGGAAAGGGAATAAGAAATGATACCAAATTAATTTGGGGTTTGCGGAAATAGCATCGCAAAAAAACATAAATTGAGATTTGAAAGAGACACCTATAACAACAGAATAAGAAAGGGAGAGGAGGAGAGAATGAGAGGAAGAGGAGGGAAGGAAGAGGTACGGAGAGGAGGATGGAAGGGAGAGGAAGGGAAGGAGAGAGGGTAGGAAGGGGAAGAGCAAGAGTAGGAGAAATGTAAGGGAAGAAGGAAAGGGGAAGGAGAGGAGGAAGGAAGGAAGGAGAGAAGGGAGGGAGGGAGAAAAGAAAGGGAAAATAAGGTGGTGTTAACAACAGGCGGAAGGGATGGTAAATAAAGCAACCCAAAATGTATATTATAACCTAATAAATGGAATAACAAATGTATAAGAATGGCAAATGTAAAGAAGAATAACAATTATGTGAATGTACACTTACAATGGTATGTAAGAGAATAAAAAAAAATTAAAAATTGGCACGAAAAAAATATATATTTACCCCCAAAAAATATAAAAAAAAATAAAAAACCAAAAACCTTTTGACCCCAAAAAGCCAATGAACAGGACAAAGGAGGCGGCCACAGGTGTGTTTCGTGAGGATTGGCATCACAGGGAAGGCTCAGTTTATGACTGCAAGGAATCTTGTCCACCGCAGTCATAAAGCAGATCTCCTGGGACCAACCTGATGTGATTTGTAACCAACCTGATGCCTCCACTTTGCTCGGTGGCAAATATTTGTCTGGTTTCGGCGGTTGTGACACTTGTGGCTGGGAGGCATGCTTGAGGATCATGCGAAGTGCGAGCCCAGCCAGGCGGACAGATCTTGCTATGCTAACCATGGCTTAGCCTAATGAATAGACCCAACTTGGAGAGCGTGGTTTGATTCATCGACTGCTTTGATTTATGCCCAACCTTTGGAAATCCAGTGGATATCAAATGAAACCATTTGTTTCAGCCACGGGGGCCAGAAAACAACAAAATAAAACCTGTAATGTGGAGAGAGGGTTAGGGGAGAGAGAGAGAGGAAGGGAAAGAGCAAGAGGGAAAGAAAGAGAGCGGGAAAGAGGGAAAGTAAAATGACATGATGGAGAGAGAGAGAGGAGCGAGAAAGAGAAAGAGCATGAGGGAGGGAAAGAGGGAGAGGGAGAGAAAGAGAGAAAACAAAAGAGAGGGAAAGAGAGAAAGTGAAAGAGTATGAGGGAGGGAAAGAGGGAGAGAAAGAGAGAAAACAAAAGAGAGGGAAAGAGCAAAAATGAAAGAGTGTGAAGGAGAGAAAGAGGGAGAGAGAGAGGGAGAGAAAGAGAGAGAGGAAAAAGAGAGAAAGTGAAAGAGCATGAGGGAGGGAAAGAGGGAGAGAAAGTGAGAGAGAAAGAGTGAAAATTAAAGAGCATGAAGGAGAGAAAGAGGGAGAGAAAGAGAGAGAGAGAAAGAAAGTGAAAGGGCATGAGGGAGAGAAAGGAGAGGGAGAGAAAGAGAGCAAAAGAGAGGGAAAGAGAGAAAGTGAAAGAGCCTGAGGGAGAGAAAGAGGGAGAGAAAGTGAGAGGGAAAGAGCAAAAATGAAAGAGCATGAAGAAGAGAAAGCAGGAGAGAGAGGGAGAGAAAAAGAGAGAGGAAAAAGAGAGAAAGTGAAAGAGCATGAGGGAGAGAAAGAGGGAGAGAAAGTGAGAGGGAAAGAGAGGGAAAGAGCGAAAATGAAAGAGCATGAAGGAGAGAAAGAGGGAGAGAGAGAGAGGGAGAAAAAAGAGAAAAAGTGAAAGGGCATGAGGGAGAGAAAGAAGGAGAGGGAGAGAAAGAGAGCAAAAGAGGGGGAAAGAGAGAAAGTGAAAGAGCCTAAGGGAGAGAAAGAGAGGGGAGAGAAAGAGAGAGGGAAAGTGAAAGAGCATGAGGGAGAAAAAGAGAGGGGAGAGAAGGAGTGAGAGAGAGAAAGAGAAGGAAAGAGAGAGAGGGAGGGAGAACCTACATTTGTAGAGTATATTGTCTTTCCCTGAAAATAAGGCCTCTCCAAAAATAAAGTCAAGCGCTTATTTTAGGGGTCAAAAGAAAATAAGACCCAGTCTTTTCAGGAAAACACGGTGTATGTGTGCGTATTCTCTACAAGAAGTACAGTAAAGATACACAGCAAAGAATAAAAGCAAAATTATGAGAAACGGTGTACAAGGCACAATTCCACAGAAGAATCTTCAGCTACAAGGAAGGCAGATGGAACCATGCCAAGCAAAGAATTGGCAACCGGCAAGGTTAAAATTGTGGCCTCTGTTTTGAAAGGTCTTCAGGATGGGGTAGAGGAGGGTCACCCAAGAGTCCTTGCAACAGGAACAAGGCTGGGGGATTCTGGGAGCTGAAGCCCACCCATTTTCAAGATGACAAGGTTGAGGAACACCACTCTACGGAGATGTTCCCACATGGCCATAACCTCTGGCGCACAGGACTATCCTCACAGCATCCAATGACCACTGCATCATCCTTGGTCCAGACAATTCTTCCACCATCAACTGCTCATGTTCACCTATAGACCCTCTTCTCACTAGTGATTTGGCATTCAAGACCCCAAACCTCCCCCGTTTGAGGTTCCACGAAGCCAGGTGAGATCTCCTAGCAAGGCCCTGGGGAGGTGGCCAACTTCTCCTGAGCCAAAAACGATCAAGTGGATTATGTGTTCGTCTCCGGTAAACCTGTAGCTCCTTTTGCAAACTCCGGAGGCGTCTCCTGAGCCAGTCGATGCAGGGCAGATTAAAACCATCTCCACCCACCAGAAACATGGAAGAAGATCGGCCTGTTTCAACTCTGCGGAAAAAAAGGAGAGAGGAAAAAAGAGTCTGAGAAAGATGGAAGGGGGCTCAGAAAGAGGGGGGGGGAAGCCCTGGAGAAGTGTGATCACACATTGCCATCCCTTTGAAAGTGTGTGCTGTTGCTTCTAGACACAGCTGTCACTTCGCACTAGGCTCAAGGAGGGAAAAGTCACTGCCTACGGCTTCTTCCATCTCTCTCTATCTCTCACTCACTTTCTTTTTTCTCACAGTTTTTCTCTCTCCTTTTCACTCTCTCTTTCTCTCCCTCTTTCTCTCTCTTTCTTTTGCTCTCTTTTTCTTTCTCTCTCTCTCTCATGTCTCTCATCATCTATCTTTCTATCATCTCTCTCTGTCTTTTTCACTCTCTTTCTCTCTCCATTTCTTTTGCTCTCCTTTTCTCTTTCTCTCTTTCCCTTTCTCTCAGTCTCTCAATCTCTGTCTCTCTCATCTATCTCATTGATCTATCTCTCTTTCTCCCTTTCTTTTGCTCTCTTTGTTTCTCTTTCTCTCTTTCTCTCTCCCTCTGCCTCCCTCTATCTCTGTCTCTCTCATCTATCTCATCATCTATCTCTTTCTCCCTTTCTCTTTCTTTCTCTCTCCCTTTCTTTTGCTCTCTCTTTTTCTTTTTCTCTTTCCCTCTGTCTCTCTAGCTCTGTCTCTCTCATCTATCTCATCGTCTTTCTCTCTCTCTCCCTTTCTTTTGCTCTCTTTTTCTTTTTCTCTTTCCCTCTGTCTGTCTCTCTAGCTGTCTCTCTCATCTATCTCATCGTCTTTCTCTCTCTCCCTTTCTTTTGCTCTCTTTTTCTTTTTCTCTTTCCCTCTGTCTATCTCTTTCTCTCTCTTCTATCTCATCGTCTATCTATCTCTCTGTCATCTCTTTCTCTCTTTCTCTCTCCCTTTCTTTTTCTCTTTTTCTCTTTCTCTCTTTCTCATTCCCTCTCTCTGTCTGTGTCTCTATCTCTGTCTCTCTCGTCTATCTCATTGTCTATCTTCCTATCATCCTCTCCTTCTCCCTCCCTCTCTCCCTCTCCCTCTCTCTCTCTCTATCTCATCCTTGTTAATACTTTGTTAGCAAATTGTCCTTTCTCCCCCGTTCTCCGTTATTCCCCATTTTAGGCCCTGAATTGAGGCTTCTCATGAAGCCAGGCAATAATCACTGATCAAAATAATAATAACAATAGTCAAATATTAATTGGGTTTTACGGGAGGATCGAACATCTGGCCCAAGTAACTCAGCTGTCTCCTCAGACAACTTTCCCTGTGAAGCTTGCTGGTTTTTATTTCTTTTGGAAAAAGAAAAAAGCCAGTTACCGTTATCTTTTCCCGTTTAAGAGACCTGCCAGGACTGAACATTTCCAAGTCTTTTTTCTTTTTCTATTTTTTGTGCAGTAAACCCAACATTTCTCATGTGAGGGAGAAATCAAGTTTGCCTTGCTCCAATTGCTGCTTATCCGCGTTTGGCTTCATGGGGGCTGTTTGTTTTTTCCCCCTAGCCGTCTCCAATTTCCAGGAAGTGCCCAATTGATTTGGCCTTCTACCTTGTATGCCTCTTTGGGCCCAAACTCATTTTTATTCTGCTGGGATTCTGACTCCGTTTGTGAATGTTGTTTCTTTCTTTTAAAATTTCGCATTTGTGAACACGTGAGCAAAGGTTTGCCCCCAGTTTTCTTTCATACACGTTCCAGGGCGAAGCAAAATCCGAGAAAATCCAAATTGGCCAAATGAAAGAAAGGCAGTTTTATTTAAAAAAAAGTGTTTCTGTGCATATATCCCTTATGCCTCCACGCTTGGAATTTTCGGCTTGGACAACCTAGAACTATGCCAACTACTTTCGGACAAAATTACCAAATTACACAAAATTATCCACTACAATCTGTCAACAAAGACTTCAGCTTCAACCTCAATAATACGCGGGCAAACAATAGATACAAACTCAAGGGAAACCGCTCCAAACTCGATTGCAGAAAATACGACTTTAGCAACAGAGGAGCCAACGCCTGGAATGCTCCACCTGACTCCGTTGTTACATCCTCAAACCCCCCCACAGCTTCAACCTCAAACTGTCTACTGTGGACCTCACCCCATTCCTAAGAGGTCCGTAAAGGGGGCCTGCATAAGCACACCAGCGCCCTATCCTAATGTTCCCTTGTATTCGTATTCATTTCCCTTGTTCATGTCCATGTTCATACCTGTTATCTTGTCCACGTTTGACAAACTGAATAAAATAAAATAAATAATTTGAAGAGGGGCGATTTATTTTAGGCGCGTCGGTAGTAAGAGCTTAAGCTGTTCGAACTCTGTTCTGAATGCCTTTGCGTCTATTCGGAGAAACCCCGTTCATCTTCAGTCGTTGCAATAAGCCATGATCGCTCTTAGTGTGGTTTAGGGTTCACTGACAAATGCGCGCTAGACAAATGCGCGGCAACAAAACCACGACATCAAAAAGCACGCCCACAAAAGTGCGCCGACAAAAGCGCGCCATCAACAAACAACATATTGGGACACGAAAACAACATTATAACCCTAACCCTAATTGCGCTTTTGACGTCCCGGTTTTGTCGCCACGGTTTTATCGGTGCGCATTTGTCTAGCGCGCATTTGTCGGGTCACGTGGTTTATTCATAGACAAACTAGATGTAGCACTCCCAGCTCATCACGTTTGTACAGATTGCTGAACTATTTTCTGCAAACTAGAACGGCAAACTGGATGGCGGCTTCAATTGAGGTGGATTTCATTCTTTTATTCATTGAATGTATTTGCCATCAATTGAATAAACCGAAAGGCTCATTGTTGAAGCGAATTCCTGCAGTCAGTAAAGGAATCCCATGGTCGTTAAGTGAATCCAGCTTCCCCTATTGTCTTTGCTTGTCAGAAGTCAGCTGGGAAGGTCGCAAATGGGGATCACGTGACTCCCGATGCTGCGACCATCTTAAATGCCTAGTGGTTGCCAAGAACTCAAATTTTGACCAGTGGAACAGCTTGCCACCAGAGGTTGTGGGTGCTCCATCACTGGAGGCATTCAAGAAGAGATTGGACAGCCATTTGACTGAAATGGTACAGGGTCTCCTGCTTCAGTAGGGGGTTGGGCTAGAAGACCTTCAAGGTCCCTTCCAACTCTGTTATCTTGTATTCTGAGAAGAGGGTTGGACTAGAAGACCTCCAAGGTCCCTTTCAACTCTGTTATCTTGTATTCTGAGTAGAGGGTTGGACTAGAAGACCTCCAAGGTCCCTTCCAACTCTGGTTTTCTATATTCTGAGCAATGGTTGGACTAGAAGACCTCCGAGGTCCCTTCCAACTCTGGTTTTCTATATTCTGAGCAGAGGGTTGGACTAGAAGACCTCTGAGGTCCCTTCCAAATCTGGTTTTCTATACTCTGAGCAATGGTTGGACTAGAAGACCTCCAAGGTCCCTTCCAACTCTGGTTTTCTATATTCTGAGCAATGGTTGGACTAGAAGACCTCCGAGGTCCCTTCCAACTCTGGTTTTCTATATTCTGAGCAGAGGGTTGGACTAGAAGACCTCTGAGGTCCCTTCCAAATCTGGTTTTCTATACTCTGAGCAATGGTTGGACTAGAAGACCTCCAAGGTCCCTTCCAACTCTGTTATCTTGTATTCTGAGCAGAGGGTTGGACTAGAAGACCTCCAAGGTCCCTTCCAACTCTGGTAGTCTGTTATTCTGAATTTCTGGAATTATTCAAATCTGGGCAATATTTGTGGGCACCCCAAGACTCCCTCCAGAAATTAAGAATCCTTCTTTCTGTTTCTACCCCCAAAAAGAAAAAGATGAAGCATGGAAAGAAGATATGCAAATCATTTGTAACCAAGGAATCATCACCGAATGAAACAGCCCAACAGGGCACCTGTCATCTCCAAATGTAACACTCTTTACACATAATTCTGTTGATGTCCAGATTGTGTTTGAAAAAGGTTAGGAAGCCGATTTGTGAGGGGGGGGGAATTCCACATCCTTGAATTTCAGGACTCCAAAAGTCAGCCTCTTGTTTATCTTCTTTTTAATTTATACAGCAGGCGAAGTTTTTTTTTTTTTAAACTGCCTTTTCCTTCAATTTGCAAACTGTAAATTTATCATTTTCTTGGCCAGCTGCATTAACTCTTGAGGGGACGAAGGCAGCGTACAAGTATGTCAAGCGAATGATATGGGGAATAGGCGGTTGGCACAAGTTCTGCAAACTCTTCTTGATGGATGGAGAGGATTGAATAATAGAGTTGGAAGGGACCTCGGAGGTCTTCTAGTCCAACCCCCTGCTTAGGCAGGAAACCCTACGCCACTTAACAATAGCAATAGCAGTTAGACTTATATACCGCTTCATAGGGCTTTCAGCCCTCTCTAAGCGGTTTTCAGAGTCAGCATATTGCCCCCAACAACAATCCGGCTCCTCATTTTACCCACCTTGGAAGGATGGGAGACTGAGTCAACCCTGAGCCGGTGAGATTTGAACAGCCGAACTGCAGAACTGCAGTCAGCTGAAGTAGCCTGCAGTGCTGCATTTAACCACTGCGCCACCTCGGCTCTATATACTTCCGACAAAGGGTTATCCAACATCTTCTTAAAAACGTCCAGTGTTGGAACTATGGTCCTTTTATGACTTGTGGACTTCAACTCCCAGAATTCCTGAGCCAACAGTGAAATGGGACAACTTTGTAAAGAAACACAAGATAGAACTTTAGACCGTGACTTACCCATGTAATTTCACTCAAGTTTTCTCCATCCTTCCTTATACAAGTTGTATAATTCCTAACTCTCTGCTTTTTATTTTTCCTTTTTCATTAGATGGAAATCTGGCATCGACCTCTCATAGGTGCTAGTCATTCCCGACTCCAGGGGGCGATGCTCATCTCCGTTTCAAAGCCGAAGAGCCAGTGCTGTCCAAAGACATCTCCATGGTCATATGGCCGGCGTGACTCAACTCCCGAAGGCGCACGGAATGCTGTTCCCTTCCCACCAAAGGTGGCTCCTATTTTTCTACTTGCATTTTTTACGTGCTTTCGAACTGCTAGGTTGGCAGAATCTGGGACAAGTCACGGGAGCTCACTCCGTTACGCGGCGCTAGGGATTCGAACTGCCAAACAGCCAACCTTTCGGATCGACAAGCTCAGCGTCTCTGCCACTGAGCCACCTCTAATTAGGAGTCATTAAAATGCCCTAGGATTCTTTCCTTAATGTTCTCTTCTTCCAATATAAGCTCAGCTTTCAAGGCGTGCTTGGATATCTAGAGGAGTTTTCCAGCAACTCCATCTCCATCTTTCCATTTAACCTCCCTCCCCCCTCCTTTCCTTTCCTCCCCCCTCCCCACTTTCAGCTCAGGTCAATAATTTTAATAGAGGTGAACATTTTGGGGTGGTGGGGAGAGAGTCATTCTGTTTCAGTTTGTTAGTAAGCTTTTGCAAGTGTAATGGGCTGCCCTGTGAAGTGTATAATTGGTGCTGATGGCAGGAAGCCAACTAGTTGTATATTAAAAGGAGGGGGAGAGAAAGAAATGACTTCAAGGGCCAGAATGTTTTCCTCTGTATTTTATTTTATATTTTATTTTATTTGAGCTTCACCCCTTTCTACTACAGCCCCGGGAAACAGCGCCAGCTGAGCTTCAAAATATCCTCTGCTCTTACCTGGGTTTCTCTTTTTTAAAGCTCTTGAAGTATTTTCGGGGTTGTTTCTTCATTTAACAGATGTCCGTGATGCTTTGAAAAAACAGGAGGTGACTACAGAAGAGCAAACCAGATCTCTGCGCAAACTTTGCAGGGAAATAATAAGTGGCAAGAGCAAAAAAGGGTGCCTTACCTTATCCGCGGTGGCGCAGTGGTTAGAGGGCAGTACTGCAGGCTACTTCTGCTGATCCCCGGCAACCGGCAGTTCGGCAGTTCGAGTCTCAACAGGCTCAAGGTTGGCTCAGCCTTCCGTCCTTCCAAGGTGGGTAAAATGCGGACCCAGATTGTTGGGGGCAAGAGGCTAACTCTGTAACCTACTTAGAGAGGGCTGTAAAAGCCCCGTGAAGTGGTATATAAGTCTTATTCCTTGGGAAGGGAAGGAAAGGAGGAAGAGGAAGGAAGGAAGGAAGGAAGGAAGGAAGGAAGGAAGGAAGGAAGGACTGAAAGAAATGGAAATGAGAAGAAAGGAAGGAAGGAAGGAAGGAAGGAAGGAAGGAAGGAAGGAAGGAAGGAAGGAAGGAAGGAAGGACCATGAGGGCGCACTGGTTAGAACGTAGTACTGCAGGCTACTTCTGCTGACTGCCATCTGCCTGCAATTTGGCAGTTCGAATCTCACCAGGCTCAAGGTCGACTCAGCCTTCCATCCTTCCGATGTGGGTAAAACAAGGACCCAGATTGTTGGGGGCAAGAGGCTGACTCTGTAAACCGCTTAGAGAGGGCTGTGAAGCCCGGTGAAGTGGTATATAAGTCTAAGGGCTATTGCTATTTCTGGGCTGAAGTACTCAAAGGGACCACCAGGGAGCAGTAGATGCACAGAAAATGTGAGTTCATTGCTGCCCTCTAGTGGTGATCCTACTGTGTTTCCCTGAAAATAAGAACCTGTCTTATATATATTTTTGCCACCAAGAAAGGCACCAGGTCTTATTTTCAGGGGGTGTCATCCACTAACTCAGCTCATTTGCGCGCATCACTCCCAGCCTTTTTTAGCTATCAGAGACCATCAAGAACTTCCTGAAAGCCTCTGTAGCTGATAACAGAGCTCCGGAACGATCCAGAACTTTGTTATCGGCTACAGGGGCCTTCGGGAAAGCCTTGCCGGCTGCAGCAAAAGAAATGGGCCAAAGTGTGCGAGGTTTGACTGCCACTATTTGATGGTAAGTAGTAGGGCAGATCTCCCCCCATCCTCACCCTAGCGTAATTTTTACCCGTGCACCCTGGAGTCTTAATTAGGGCTTATTTTGGAGGTAGGGATTATATTGGGTGCATGCCAGGGGTGAAATCCTCCCAGTTCTGTCCGGTTCAGCCGAATCGGCGGGACAATTGTCCTTGGTTCTGCGAACTGGTAGTAAAAAAAAAAAAAAAAGCTTCCGAGGATCGCATGGCAGAGAACCAGGAGGGGGGAAAATGCTTTTAAAAGCTTTTTTAAAAAGCTTCTGACAATTGCATGGCTCACAGCTTTTAAAAATGCTTTAAAAAGCTAAAGAAAAACTGGAAGTGAAAAAAAAAAGTTGGCCACGCCCACCCAGTCACATGACCCCCACCCACACAAACACAAAGCCACGCCCAGAGAACCAATGGGGAGAGAAATTAGATTTCACCACTGGTGGGTATGTAAAAAAATCAAGCTAAGTCTTACTTTCAGGGTAGGTTGTATTTTTGGGGAAACACAGTAATTATGCAGATTAACAGAGTTGGAAGGGACCTTGGAGGTCATCTAATCCAACCCCCTGCCCAAGCAGGAGACCCTACACCATTTCTGATAGATGGCAGTCCAGTGTCTTCTTGAGAGCTTCCAGTGATGAAGCTCCCACAACTTCTGAAGGCAACTTCTGTTCCATGGGTTGATTGTTCTCCCTGTCAGAAAATATCTCTGTCTTCTGCGCCATTCTGTCTGCCATCCCTTCGATAACTCCCAGAATCTCTTTGTCGTCATGGCCACCAGCCCGCGAGGGAGTGGCTGGGAACCCTGGGCGTTGGGATCCCAGGACATTTTGAAAGGTTGCAATCAAAGGGAAAAACAGACTCCGAATGCCTCCCAATCAACTCTCCGCTATCAGCAGCACGGGGACCTTCCGAAACCAAAACAAGAGACTATTAAAGCGCGACAAAATCTTATCAGCAACCTCCGTTCCAAGGCTTTAATCCTCCAGCCAACGACTCTGCAAAACATCCAGCCAGCTTCCCTGGAGCCCCTCCAGGGAAAAATTGGCTTGGCATGGCCGGAGTCAGAAGGACCGTTCTCCCTTTTGTTGCAAAGGTTACCTCTACAAAGCATTGTCAAAATATTACAAAGAGGCGGGTGCCGTAAATAGTAATTTTTCCCCCCCTGGAGAACTGGCTCCAGGAATCCCTAACAGCCATTGCATTGACATGAAATCAAAAGACAAGGGGGGGGGTCCATGAAGTCCCATTCCAACCCACCCACCCCCTTTCTCTTCTTTAACACAAAGCTCCCGTGTTTTCTTTTGTCGAGAACAAAAGCGGAGCGATGCAAAAACCGTCAAGGAAGGGAGGAAAGAAACTGATTAACAGGAGGGCAAACACAGAGAGGGCTGATCTCTAGGCAGCTGAGAAGTGGAATCAGGCACTGGGATATCCAACAGGCTGATTAAAAACAACAACAGGTGAGTAGGAATCATGCAGGCAGTCCTCAACTTACGACTACAATTCGAACCCAACATTTCTGAAACAGTCGCTGAATGAATTTTAGCCGCTTCCTTGCCATGGCTGTTAAAAAAAATCCCTGCAGTCGTTAAGTTGGTCACACGGTTGTTAAGTGAAACTGGCTTCCCCACTGCTTGTCAGCAGGTCGCAAAAGGGGATCACAGGACTCTGGAGGCGGGGACGGGACACTGCCGCTGTCATAAATAGGAGCACCCGAATTTTAATCCTGTGTCCATGGAGACTGTCGCAGCGGTCGTAAGAATGGGGGGAGAAATAGTCAGAAGGGCTGTTTCGAGCTGCCACTAAACGAATTGTTGTTAAGTCAAGGACTGCCTGTATTTTGGTATGGATTGGTGGCAGGTGGCTTCATTCCTTCGGTTGGTGCCAAGCAGGAGGTTAGCAGTTAGACTTATATACCGCTTCATAGGGCTTTCAACCCTCTCTAAGCGGTTTACAGAGTCAGCATATCGCCCCCACAGTCTGGGTCCTCATTTTACCCACCTCGGAAGGATGGAAGGCTTTGAGCCGGTGAGATTAGAACCGCCGAACTGCAGATAACAGTCGGCTGAAGTGGCCTGCAGTACAGCACCCTAACCACTGCGCCACCTCAGCTCCAGGTTTGAAACAGAACTTTTTTATTTTTCTTTAAAAAAAAAAAAACACAAATATGTCATCATTTGTCAATCATTAAGACATTGAAGTACAATTTTTGTTGTTGTTGTGTGTACCCCTCCCTCCCTCCCCCCCCACCCCCTTCCTCCTCCCCCCCCCCCCCCCGACTTCCCAGAACCCGTACCCGGTATGGATTTTTAACTAACACAGTCTAAAATCTATTGAGAAAAAAGAAATAAAGAAATTAATGACATTCTAGATTGACCTTAGCTTCTTCTTACTGAACTGACTTTTAACAGTTTAAATCATTTCTGATCTTAAGCATAGGCTAACTGGAATTTCTTAGTCCCGTATTTATTTTGTATATAGTCAATCCATTTTTTCCAGTCTCGTTTATATCTCTCATTTGAATGATCTTTGAGATATGCCGATATTTTAGCCATTTCAGCTAAGTTTGTTACTTTCAATGTCCATTCTTGGATTGTAGGCAAGTCTTCCTTCTTCCAATATTGCGCCACCAACAGTCTTGCTGCAGTTATCAGGTGCAGAATCAAATTGATCTCTACCACTGTAAAGTCAGTACATATACCTAGTAAAAATAACTGAGGACTAAACTTTATCCTTCTTTTAAAAACATTTTGCATGACCCACCATATTTTTATCCAAAATGCCTTAACCTTTTGGCAGGTCCACCATATATGATAATATGTAGCATCGAGAGAACCACACCTCCAACATTTAGGCTGTACATTCGGATACATAGAAGCCAACTTTTTAGGATCTAAATGCCATCTATAGAACATCTTGTAAAAATTTTCTCTCAGATTTTGAGCTTGTGTAAATTTCACATTTCTTACCCAAATTCTTTCCCATGTATCCAACATTATTGGTTCCTCAATATTTTGAGCCCATTTTAGCATACAATCTTTAACTAATTCTGTTTCCGAATCCATCTGTATTAATACATTATATATCCTCTTTATATGCATTAAGCTTTGATCTCTTATTTGTTTAAACAGATTATCCTCAACTTGAATAAAACCAATTTTTTGATCTATTTTCCACCTAGCCTGTAATTGCCCATACTGGAACCATGTTTGAACTACCTTCTCCTCTTTTAATACCTCTAAAGATTTTAATTGTAATACCCCCCTTTCCGAGGTAAGAAGCTGTCTGTAGGTAATTCTGTCCTGTTTTTGTGCTGTATTCATATTTTCAATTGCGTGTCTAGGAATTGCCCACATGGGTATCTTGTCATTTAATTTATATTGGTATTTCTTCCAGACCCGCAATAAAGCATTTCTTAAAATATGACTTTTAAAGTTCTTATCCAATTTTTTGTTGAATAACAGGTAAGCATGCCAACCAAATAGCAGATCGTGTCCCTCAATGTTCAATATTCTATCATTGGTTAAGTGAATCCAATCACTAATTACAGATAATGCCACTGCATCATAATATAGTTTTAAATTAGGTAGTTTCAATCCTCCTCTCTCACGTACATCTTGCATTATTTTCATCTTTACCCTCGGCTTCTTTCCTGCCCACACAAATTTGTTGATACCCTTCTGCCATTCTAAAAGGTTCGCATCTTTTTTTAGTATAGGTAACATTTGGAAGAGAAATAAAAATTTTGGTAGAATGTTCATTTTCACTGCCGCTATCCTACCCAGCAAAGATAGGTGCAATTTCTCCCATTTTTTCATCTCTGTCTGTATACTATGCCAAAGTGGTTCATAATTATGCTTATATAATTTCCCATTTGAAGTTAAAATGTTAACTCCAAGATATTTGACTTTTTTAACTACCTCACATCCTAGCATCACTCCTAATTTGTTCCTTTTGTTTAATATTCATATTTATAGCTAATATTTTGGTTTTTCCTAAGTTTATTTTAAAGCCCGACACTTGACCATATTGATTAATCATATTCATTAAAACCATACTAGATTCCTGCGGTTGTTCCAATATTATGACCAAATCATCCGCAAAAGCGCGGACTCTATATTCTTGCTGCCTAATCTTGATCCCTTTTAAACCATCCAAGCCCCGTATTTTATTCAACAATACTTCCAAAGTTATAATAAACAATAATGGGGACAAAGGACAGCCCTGTCTTGTACCTTTTCCAATTTGAAAAGAGTCTGTTAGACTTCCATTGACTATGATTTGTGCTGTTTGCTGTTGGTATATTGCTTTAATTGACTGTAAAAAATTATCTCCTATCTGCATTTTTTGCAGTATCTTCAACAGAAATTGCCAGTTAACTCGATCAAAGGCCTTCTCAGCATCCAAAAATATAAACGCAGCAGGAATCTGGTTGTTCTTTCCCAAATATTCTAATGCATTAATAATTAATCTAACATTAACAGGTTGAGCTGGATGATCTCCAGTGCTCTTCTCAACTTTGGGGAAACTCTCCAAGCAATCACTTAGGTGAGGTTCAACCAGGAGTTTAAAAAACGCTTTAAAAAGTCTTTTTTTTACAAAAAGTTTCGACGATCAGCTGTGCTTGATTGTCTGTGAGGTTCCTGCTCCTTGCAGGGGGCATTTGGTGTGAACAAAGCCAGCTGTTTTTGCATTGCGTGTGAGTCAGTTGTGCCGCTTTTGTGTTATTTTTGTGTAAAGTGTGAGAGTTGGGTTTTGAGCTCTCTGTGGCTCTGTGAGATTCCTTGCTCGTTGCAGAGGGGGGGCGTTTGGTGTGGGGGAAAAAAGCCAGCTGCTTTTGCATTGTGTGTGAGTCCGTTGTGCAACCACGTCCGCGCACGGTCACATGACCACCGAGCCACGCCCACAGAACCTGTAGGAAAAACTTTTGCATTTCACCACTAGGTTCAAATGGTTTGGTTTCGTTTGGTTAGTTAGCTAGTTAGCTAGTTAGCAGTTAGACATATACCGCTTCATAGGGCTTTCAGCCCTCTCTAAGCGGTTTACAGAGTCGGCATATCGCCCCCACAATCTGGGTCCTCATTTCACCCACCTCGGAAGGATGGAAGGCTGAGTCAACCTTGAGCCGGTGAGATTAGAACCGCTGAAGTGCAGATAGCAGTCAGCTGAAGTGGCCTGCAGTACTGCACCCTAACCACTGCGCCACCTCGGCTCTACTGGTTTATTGGATTTATATGCCGCCCTTCTCCCAAGGACTCAGGACGGCGTACAACGTTAAAAGAAACACATAATACAAAAGTTTTTTAAAAAATTAAATAGAATATCCCAAACAAACCCGATTAGAATTAACAATAACATATTTTTTTAAAAAAAATTCGAATTAAAAGTAACAATGATCAATAATTTATTTTGTTCTTTTCCCACATCATCAAATTCCCCAACCTCGGGGGAATAGAGAAGTTTTTCAAAGTCCCAAGGACCAAATCTTGTTGGAACATTAATTCCAGGGGTTCTTGCTGGGTCCCCCAAACACTTGCGGACTTTGGAATGTATTGTTTTTTGTTCTTATTTCGCATCCGTGTTATTTTAATGCTTGGAAACTGCTGGTTCCTCTACCCTGCCTCGTCTGCCGGGCTAACTTCATCATCATCGGCAAGCCGCTAATTAAATTCCATATTTACGATTGGAGAATAAAATCATCGGAGCCATTTAGAAGCGATGTTTACGACTTCTCAACTCAGCCCGCTGATTCAGCAAGCGGAGTCAACGCTTGACTATAAGGCTTTTATGGGGAAGATTAAATGACATTAAGAAGAAGGACGCGGGGACGCGAGGGAGGGACGGGGACATGATAGTGGCCTTCCAACATTTGAGGGGCTGCCGCAAAGAGGAGGAGAGGGTCAAGCTATTCTCCGAAGCATCTGTGGATAGAAGAAGAAGCAACGGGTGGAAACGAATCAAGGAGAGAAGCAACTTAGAACCGAGGAGAAATTTCCTGACAGTGAGAACAATGAATCAATGGAACAGTTGGCCACCAGAAGTTGTGAATGCCCCAACACTGGAAGTCTTTAAGAAGATGTTGGATAGCCATTTGTCTGAAGTGGCGTAGGGTTTCCTCTTCCTCCTTCAAGGTTTCGAGGCACTCGTCCATTTTCCCACGCTTCTCCCTAAAAGAAGACGTAGAGAAAAAGGAAGGACAGTTTGGTTCCAGAAAGATCCCACATTTTGTCCAGAAAAGAGCAACAAAGAGGATTAGGGGACTGGAGGCTAAAACATACGAAGAACGGTTGCAGGAACTGGGTATGTCTAGTTGAATGAAAAGAAGGACTACGGGAGACATGATAGCAGCCTTCCAATATCTCAGGGGTTGCCCCAAAGAAGAGGGAGTCAAGCTATTCTCCAAAGCACCTGAGGGTAGAACAAGAAGCAATGGGTGGAAACTAATCAAGGAGAGAAGCAACTTAGAACTGAGGAGAAATTTCCTGACAGTGAGAACAATGAATCAATGGAACAGCTTGCCTCCAGAAGTTGTGAATGCCCCAACACTGGAAGTCTTTAAGAAGATGTTGCATAGCCATTTGTCTGAAGTGGCGTAGGGTTTCCTGCCTAGGCAGGGGGTTGGACTAGAAGACCTCCAAGGTCCTTTCCAGCTCTATTCTGATTCTGGCAGGACAAATGACAGGCCCTACATCACACAGTCTTCACGCAGTCTTCTCCTTTTCCCCCAGTTCTGGAAAGCAACAATAAGCGAGTCTATTCTTTCCTACAATACAGGTTGTCCTCATTTAATGACAGCAGTTGGGACTGTTGTTAAGTGAAGCAGTCACTGAGTGATTTGACTTTTGCAGACCTATTGTAGGCTTAAGTCACACGGGGACTTTTTTCATCCCTTTCCTGTTGGGTTGCAAGCACAACCCCTCAGCTTTGCGGAGAACCTTTTCTCATCGGAAAGGGAAAGAGCTCAGGTTTCTAGTCCTCATGTCGGCAGGGAGCTTCAAGAAGATCCGAGTGACATCCAGCCAATATCTCACAGTATGAAACAGACCTGAAGGACATCATCAACCAAGGAAAGAGTCTCTTGGTAATGCCTGGTGCCCTTCCTCTTTCTCCCAAGCGCAGGGCGAAATATGCAAATAATAAACAAAACATTGACTGGAACTTTCTTCAGCAGAATTTTTGCTCAGCTCCTATTAGCATCAGATGTGCGCTTGGAAACTTGACAGGTTAACAGAGTCGGAAGGGACCTTGTAGGTCATCTAGTCCAACCCCCAGACCAAGCAGGAGATCCTACACCATTTCTGACAAATGGCAGTCCAGTCTTTTCTTGAAAACTTCCAGTGATGAAGCTCCCACAACTTCCGAAGGCAACTTCTGTTCCATGGGTTGATGGTTCTCATCGTCAGGAAATTCCTCCTTATTTCCAGCTTGAATCTCTCCTTGTTCAGTCTCCATCCATTATTCCTTGTCTGGCCTTCAGGTACCTTGGAGAATAGTTTGACCCCCTCCTCTCTGTGGCAGCCCCTCAAATATTGGAAGGCTTCTATCCTGTCTCCCCTGGTCCTTCTCTTCCCTAGACTAGCCATGCCCAGTTCCTGCAACCGTTCTTCATAGGTTTTAGCCTCCAATCCTCTAATCCTCTCGGTTGCTCTTCTCTGCTCTCTTTCTAGAGTCTCAACATCTTTTTTATAGTGTGGTGACCAAAACTGGATGCAGGATTCTAGGTGTGACCTTACTAAGGCTTTATAGAGTGGTATTAACAGTTGGGTCTAATTAAATTACTCACAAACGTTTGTTATTGCTTTCATTCTGGGCGACAGGATGAAGCTGTTTTGCAACTGACTAGGGACCAATCAGGGGCTGTCTTTTAGGAGGCTCTGAAGTTGACCAACATTCAAGGACAGTGTTAGAGATGTTCCTTCATGTCCATCCAAGACTTGGGCCAACAGCTCTTGAACCTTCCTTTGCCAGGGTCAACTGCAAAACAGGCATTGATCCAATTGCCCCGTTCCCTCTCCCCATCGAAGTTTCTGCTGTCTCCACTTCTTGCTCGGTTGATCCTACCAGAAGACCAGCCAACATGTTTTGGAGTCCTTTCATCATGGATCAAGAGAAAAGGAGAGACTCGGGGCAAAGATCTCAAAGACGAAGAGGATTTCAGCTAGCTTGGTCAACCCATTTGAGGTCTTCAACCGCTTCCTTCAAGTTCCCCCCTTTAGTTGGAGATGGTCATCCTCCAGACACCCTTCTTCTCAACCCACAACCCATTGGCAGTGTTTGGATGTCCCCAACTCAGCCCCTTTCTCCCTTAAAGGTGAGGAGAAGACTCCTACACAGCATTTCCTTTCTGCTTCTCGCAGGAGGAACTGCGCTGAGAGCCGCTTCTCAGCCGAAGAGAAGGGGAAGTGAAGCAGGCTGGGCCTTCCCTTCCTGCTATAAATAGGCCCAGGTCGGTGAAGGATCGCGAGGGGGGTAGGCGGGTGTTTCCGGAATCATGCTGCACTGTCCTACGGTGCCCTGTGCCTTGGAGGAAGACCCACAAGGCAGGAGGAAAGGCAGAACTTGGCGACACTTGCAGGAGAGATAAAGAAATCCGTGGAGCAGCTGGTGGAAGGTGCCCAGAAGCAGAAGCTGGGCGTCCCCGGCTTAAGAGACGCACGATTTCTAGACTTCCATCGGAGTTTGAAGGTACGGTCTTTGAGTTCTTGAGTTTCTTGTGGTTCTTCTCCCCGGTGGAGATTCTGGGAGGGAAAACACTTGATCCTCCTTGCCTCTTTGTGTCTTGGTGAAGAGGTCAGGTGACACGATTCTGGGGGCCAAGTGATGCTGTCTGGATATTTTGAATTCCAACCAATAATTCCTTGGCCAGGGTCATGTTTGCCAGGGGGAAACAGGATTCAAAGTCTCAAGTCCTACTCTTCAGTCTTAGCCAAATGGGAAAACCATGGAAGGTGGGAGAGATCTTGCTGGTGTACGATCTCGCGGGCTCAGCAAGATCCACGACTCTCCATGGGTCTGGTCCATGCAGTGAGTAGACATGGCTAGAGACAAGAGGATCTTCCTTGGCAGAGAAACTGGGGTGGGCAATCTTGGTGAGGGTGGCAACTTCCCTTGGTTTCTAAATGTAGACAGAAGGTCTCCTTCCAAAGAGTTGGATGGCCCAGGTCAAGGGACTAGCCAGAACCAGCTCAACATGTTTTGCATTTTCCGTGTTCATTTCATCCACCTTCAATTCTTTTTTATTCAGTGCAGTTCACAGCTTGCTCTTCCTGTGCTTCACTTGTTTCCTTCACTCGTTGGTAACACGCAATCTGACCACAATTTTCAAAGAAGCTGTGATAGATGGAGATGACACTTAAGAGCTGTGTGGGGGTCTCCTATGTGCCTTGGAGGCCCCAAGCTGTTGATCTCTGTAGGAAAGATGGAGGGACACCATCCCTGAGGTTCTTGAGATGAATTTCCTCAAAACTGGTGTGTTTCTGACCTGGTATTGCAATATATATAATTCCCAGGGAACCTTTGATTTTATGAACATGAAAAAGCTTTCTGGCTCTTGTTCTTAGTTTGACTCCTAGTTGGTTAGTTGGCTCCATGGAAGGTTGATGTCTTGACATCCCCGTTGAGCTGTGTTGACTCCCAAAAGAGCTGCAGGACCCCAAAATCAGACCTGGGATTTGTATGGAGTTCTATGGAGATTCTCAGTCCTCCAGGTCACGGTTGTCCCCGTGACCCGACAAAAGCGCGAATGTCATAAGCGCGCCGACAACACCGCGGCGCTAAAACCGCGATGTCAAAAGCGCGCCGACAACAGCGCGCCGACAGAAGCGCGATTTAATTTAAGGTAAGGTTTAGGATTAGGTTTAGGGTTAGGTTTAGGGTTAGGTTTAGGGTTAGGTTTAGGGTTAGGGTTAGGGTTATGGTTAGGGTTAGGGTTACGTTACAGCGCGCCAGTCTACTGGACATGGTTCTCTCTGGAAGACCACTTCTTATCCAAGAAGCTTCTTCAGTTCTGACCGAACTGAAGTCCCAACTGAAGAAGCTTTTTGGATGAGAAGTGAAATGTCTTCAAGGAAAAACAAAGGAAGCCCAGTTGCCTCTTGAAAAAGCACCTTTGGGATATGGATGGATGTCTTCCTCCAGGTTGGGAATAAACCTACGTTGGCAGGGTGGACTTACTCAAACATGCACCAAGAGCAGGGGTGGGTTCCTGCTAGTTCTAACCTCTTTTATAGAAGAGGCTCCACAAATCTACAGTGCTGTTTAGAACTGGTTTCAGCTCCCTCCCCCTGCCCGTCCGCACATCATCAAGATGAAGAGCGAGAGGCGGAATTCTGGGAGTTGAAGTCCACAAGTCTTAAAGCTATCAAGTTTGAACACCCCTGGGGGTTTTCTTTTCTAAAGGGTTAGGGGTGCAAGGGTCTTGTAACTTGACAGCTTTAAGACTTGCACACTTCAGTGCCAGAGTTCCTGAGCCAACGTGACTGGAGGAGGAATTCTGGGAGTTGAAGTCCACAAGTCTTAAAGCTGTCAAGTTTGAACACCCCTGGTTTTTTTTTCTAAAGGGTTAGGGGTGCAAGGGTCTTGTAACTTGACAGCTTTAAGACTTGTACTCTTCAATGCCAGAATTCCTGAGCCAACATGACTGGAGGAGGAATTCTGGGAGTTGAAGTCTACAAGTCTTAAAGCTGTCAAGTTTGAACACCTCTGGGGATTTCTTTTCTAAAGGGTTAGGGGTGCAAGGGTCTTGTAACTTAATAGCCTTAAGACTTGCGTGCTTCAAATGCCAGAGTTTCTGAGCCAACATTTTGGTTGGTAAGCAAGAGCCCACCCACCCAGTCACATGGCCGATAAGCCACTCCCACCAAGCAAGCCACACTTATAGAAGAGGTTGTAAAACATTTTGAAACCCACCACTGATCAAGAGGCCACAAAAGTTTGTTTCTGCTACACAAAACACGTAGAGACATTATAAGCGTCTTGTGAGGTTTGTGTGTTTTTTTTAAATTATTTAAATTTATTAAATTTATATGCCACCCTCTCACGGATCAGGGGACTTCTGAGTCCCAGAATTTGACCTCCCATGTTCCTGCAGCAATTGGTTTAGTTCGCTTTTGTGTTACATTGACATCATTTGAGCTGTGATGCACAGAGTTTGAAATCTAGGGATTTCCCAAGTAAATCAGCTAAGAAATTAGCTGTGAGAAAGCCAAACCTCACCATCTCGGCGTCTGGCAGAAAGAAAGAAAAAGACTTGGAGGACGAAAGGGGAAATTAATTAATTCCAGAGTCTTGTTTCTGCACCAAACAGGGTCCCTTTGGCTGCTTATTTCAGAAAAGTCCGCTTGGGTTTTCAAAAGCAAAATTTCCGATCTACCCTCTTCACTGTTAGCATAATTCTCACTCACCCCGTCCTTTTGTATGACGGCAGTGAGGTTGTGTGTATGTTTGTGTGTTTACATGTGCAGAGATGAAAGCTGTAATTAAATGGGAACCTTTCATCTTCTTATTTACAATTCCTGAAGTCCCTTCACATTGCGGCCCTCCACTCTCTAGAGTGAGCTATTAAAATTATTATCCTATTAGCTTAATTTGCATGCCCAGAGCTAATTTTAAACTTGAAAATACCCAGATCCGATCTGAAATCTTGCTTCTCTTTATTTCTCGGCCTGGGTGCTCATTTGTCTCATGTTCTATTTTTCCCAGGCGCTACTTCCCATCCTGTAATATTTTTTCCCCTCCTTTCTCCTACTTGGGCTTAACCAGAAGGATCGAATTTAGGGTCTTTTAAGGAAGGGACGTGGTGGCTCAGTGGCTAAGACGCTGAGCTTGTCAATCAGAAAGGACGGCAGTTTGGCGGTTCGAATCCCTTTCACCGCGTAACGGAGTGAGCTCCCGTTACTCGTCCCAGCTTCTGCCCACCTAGCAGTTCAAAAGTAGGTAAAAATGCAAGTAGAAAAAT
The DNA here is from genome assembly GCF_051295495.1 of Thamnophis sirtalis. Lineage (NCBI taxonomy): Eukaryota > Metazoa > Chordata > Lepidosauria > Squamata > Natricidae > Thamnophis > Thamnophis sirtalis. Next base: position 3,544,390 of record NW_028261394.1, on the reverse strand, counting down.
AGGGACCACCTTTGGTGGGAAGGGAACAGGATGTCTACACACATGTCATGCATGACATATGAATTCAGGTAGTCCTTGACATACATGCATCTAAGCAAGCTTTCCACTGGTTGTAAAGTTGGCCAATCGTCTTGGTCCATTTTCTTTCGGTTGCATTTTGAGGTGCACAATAGAAATTGTTCTGCATTCCCCCTGCCCATTGTTTTTCAGGCGTTTCACAAGTTCTCTAAGTGGGTCAAAATGGACCTAATTCCATGAGGTTTTCAGTTCTAGGAATCCAGATAGGGGTTTTTTTTCCACTTGACTTGAGTTGACTTAAGGTGACTTGACTTGACTTCACTTGAGTTGAGTTGAGTTACTCTGACTGTCCCTCAATACTAATCATGACTTTCCTATGGCTAAACCAGGGTTTCTCAACCTTAGCCACTTTAAGAAGGTTGGACCTCAACTCCCAAGGCTAACTGGGGAATTCTGAGTTGAAGTCCACCCATCTCAACATAGGCGAGGTTGAGAAATACTGAGCTTAAACTACAGATCCCATCCATCACAGTCAACGGCAAACACTACTAAAAGGTTGTAGCTCAGCTAGATAGCAAAAACCACAGTTCCTCATATAAACCATCATTCAGGTTTGGACTCCTATCTTAACTGGGCCAGGCTGAGTTGAGGTTGAGGGAACCGGAGTTCAAAACCGCTTTTTTCACAGGCAAGCCTGAGAATTTCAGCTTGAATCTAAGTAAAGCCAGGAGAATTCAGGAATTTGTCAGGAATTTGAGAGTTGAAGTCTGCCCATCTTAAAATGGCTACGGTTGAGAAAGCTTGGTTTAGCCACAGGAGAGTCATGGTTAATATTGATAGACAGTCAGAACAACTCAAGTCAAGTCAAGTCAACCCAAGTCAACTTAAGTCAAGTCAACTCAACTCAACTGAAGAAAAAAAATAAGGTGGTGTCACAACAGGGATGGTAAACAAAGCAACTCAAACTGTATATTATAACCTTTTAAATGGAATAACAAAAGTATAAGAATGGCAAAGAAAAAGAATAACTATGTGAATGTTTACCTATAATTGTATGTAAGAGAATAAATGACAGTAAGAATATAAAGCACAATATAGGTAAACAATATTTGGTTATAAATAGCTAAGTATAAATAAATATAGAATAGTACATAAAAATGGATAACGAATAAGGAGATTATGAACGCAAGATAGAAATGTATAGAAGGGAAAACACTAACTGTAAAGAAACCGATACGGAACTGCTGTATGATATAGGATGGAACTTCTTGTTCCTATGTTGTTTTAAGTCATGTGTTTGTTTTTGTTGATGTGTTTAAAATAAAAATTAAAAAAAAATATTGATAGACAGTCAGATCAACTCAAGTCAACCCAAGTCAACTTAAGTCAAGTCAACTCAACTCAACTGAAGAAAAAAAATAAACTATCTGGATTCCTAGAACTGAAAGCCTCACGGAATTAGGTTCATTTTGACCCATTTAGATAACTTGTGTAATGCCCGAAAAACAATGTGCAGGAGTGGGATGCAGAACAATTCCTATTGTGCACCTCAAAATGCAACCGAAAGGACCAAGAAAATTGGCCAACTGTATAACCCGTCCAGTGGAAAATTTCCTTAGATGGATGCTTAAAAGCCACCCATTTTTTAAAGAATATTTTAAAAAAGAAGAATAGCAGAAACTGAATGATAGAACAGGACATAAGACACCATTTTCAGTGTCGTCGTAAATTTGAAGGAGTTGTTGAAATCTCAAACTCCTGCACGATGGGGCTGCCCTGTTCTTATAGCAATAGTTAGACTTATATACCGCTTCATAGGGCTTTCAGCCCTCTCTAAGCGGTTTACAGAGTCAGCATATTGCCCCCAACAACAATCCGGGTCCTCATTTTATCCACCTCGGAAGGATGGAAGGCTGAGTCAACCTTGAGCCTGGTGGGATTTGAACAGCCGAACTGCTGAACTGCAGTCAGCTGAAGTAGCCTGCAGTGCTGCATTTAACCACTGTGCCACCTTGGCCCGCAGTGCCTTCTCATCCCAACAGGTGAAGGAATAGGCTGAAAATGGGACTTCCCAGTTGTGTTATCGCTTGCTGCCGATTAACAAGAGAGGAAGTCCAGAGCAGAAAAGGGCTGCATCCCATCTCGTCCTCCTCTTCCGTACGATTTTTCTCAGCAGCCTTTTTTAATTGCTTCTCTTTCCTGGGGGCAAGGTGACAACTCTCCCTCTTTGGAAGGAAGTGAAACGCTCAGTGCATTTCACAGGTGGGGCTTAATCCCACAGGAAGGACGAAGCCCGCTGAATTCTAGTGAACCTCCTCCTGGATAACGGACAGGTACTTTATTCTTGTATTTCTAAACTTCCCCTCCCCCCCCACACCTTGTATTTTACATTCCGTTTTCAATTTGGGTTAACGGCTTCTGGATTTATTTAGGACATTTGCATTTTATTAGAAAAAGGCGAGGTGCTCAGAATACAAAACCATTCGAAAGTTCTGTGTGTTTGGAAAATAGGTGGGCAAACATACACACCCGCACACGGAGGGCATCGATAGAGGTTACCTTCTGAGCTTAAAGTGTGTGTGTGTATGTGTGTGTTTATGTGTGTTTAAAGCTCCTTTGTGTTCAGCTCAATTCTTGGTCATTCATTAATAAATCTGTGTAGTTTTCAGAGCAGTACGGAAATGGTTCGCTCCCGTTTTCCTAGTCCCTATGATGTGCCTTAAGATGGCCTGGCATTTCCACTTCAAACCTGGTTTGATTCTCTTTCACTTCCAAATCTTAGAAAGGTATTGCCATCTCCAGAGTCTGTGAAACTTGTTTTAATAAGGCCGTATGGTTTGTGCCATACACAGATGCATAAACTAAACCATGAATTATGGCTGTGTATTTTCTTCCCAGAGACTATAAGGGTGGCTATAGGTTATATATCATATCATATCATATCATATCATATTATAGGGATGTGGTGGCTCAGTGGGTAAGACACTGAGTTTGTCGATCAGAAAGCTCAGCAGTTTGGCGGTTCGAATCCCTAGCGCCGCGTAACTGAGTGAGCTCCCGTTACTTGTCCCAGCTTCTGTCAGCCTAGCAGTTCGAAAGCAGGTAAAAAATGCAAGTAGAGAAATAAGAACCACTTTTGGTGGGATGGTAATAGTGCTCTGTGCACATTCGGTGTTGAGTCATGCCAGCCACAGGACCACGGAGACGTCTTCGGACAGCTCTGGCTCTTCGGCTTTGAAACGGAGATGAGCACCGCCCCCTAGAGTCAGGAACGACTAGCACAGATGTGCGAGGGGAACCTTTATCTTTATAGGTTCAGAGCAGAGTTTCTTGGAAGCTGCCTGTGCAGAAGCTGGGAAGATCTCCTACACAGGCCTTGATTTCCACTTTAATATCTTGTTTGTGTCTGTGTGTGTGTTTGTGTTGTGTGTGCTGCTCGTGTCCCCGGTGAAAGGGATCAGTCGACAACCAGAAGATTAATGTCAGAGGAGGAATCGCTTTGCTGGTTGGGCTGAGAAACAAGGCTTGGCCCTCAGCGCTGGATTTTAGATTTTCTTGAGAAAAATAAATAGGGGCACTCTCACTTCCCAAATATAAATTTAGCTGCTCTGCCTGGCTGGCTGACGTCCAGCCACTCCCTTGCTTGCAAACAGAGAAGAATGGAGGGTCAGAAAGCTTGGAAGTGTAAGGCTGAAATCTGATGAAAAGTTGCCCAATTTCCTACCTGAAATTTCTTGCCTGTATTCACGGCATGAAAGTTTGGAGTTTGGTTCTTTTGCTTAAACATTTCCCCTCCAGATTGGGGTGTGCGCGCACTTGGATTCGTTAAGAATAATCTTCTCCAAATAGATGCTCAACCAAGTTGGTTGCTTGGCTGATGTGCAGATCTGGATTATCCCAGGTTGGACAATGTTATTTCAACCAACCAACCTTCCTTCCTTCCTTCCTTCCTTCCTTCCTTCCTTCCTTCCTTCTTTCCTTCTTTCCTTCTTTCCTTCCTTCCTTCCTTCCTTCCTTCCTTCCTTCCTTCCTTCCTTCCTTCCCACTTAGCTCTTAGACTTATATACCACTTCATAGTGCTTTTCAGCCTTCCCTAGGTGGTTTACACAGTCAGCCTCTTGCCCCCCAAAAATCTGGGTCCTCGTTTTACCCACCTCGGAAGGATGGAAGGCTGAGTAAACCTTCGGCAGGTCAGGATCGAACTGGTGGCAGTTGCCAGAATTAGATTGTAATATTGCATTCTAACCACTTATGCCACCAAGGAAGGAAGGAAGGAAGGAAGGAAGGAAGGAAGGAAGGAAGGAAGGAAGGAAGGAAGGAAGGAAGGAAGGAAGGGCAATAGCACTTATATACTGCTTCACAGTGCTTTCTAGTCCTCTCTAAGCGGTTTACAAAATCAGCCTCTTGACCCCCAACAATCTGGGTCCTCGTTTTACCCACCTCGGAAGGATAGAAGGCTGAGTCAACCTTCGGCAGGTCAGGATCGAACTGGTGGCAGTTGCCAGAATTAGATTGTAATATTGCATTCTAACCACTATGCCACCAAGGAAGGAAGGAAGGAAGGAAGGAAGGAAGGAAGGAAGGAAGGAAGGAAGGAAGGAAGGAAGGAAGGAAGGAAGGAAGGAAGGAAGGCAGGCAGGCAGGCAGGCAGGAAGGAAGGAAGGAAGGAAGGAAGGACGGAAGGAAGGGCAATAGCACTTATATACTGCTTCACAGTGCTTTCTAGTCCTCTCTAAGTGGTTTACAGAATCGGCCTCTTGGCCCGCAACAATCTGGGTCCTCATTTTACCCACCTCAGAAGCAGGCTCAAGGCTGAGTCAACCTTGAGCCTGGTTTGATTCGTACTGCCAAATTGCGGGCAGCCGGCAGTCAGCAGAAGCAGCCTGCAGTACCGCACTCTAGCCACTGCGCCATCGTGGATGGTTGTGTTCAGACACAGGAAGTCAGGGCTTCATCTGATGGTGACTTAATCATACAGCAGCCCTGTTGCGTCCTTGTTACGAAAAACAGATAAGCAGGGTTTGGTCAGCTGCCCAAACCTCCCTTCCTTTCATTCTCCTTTTTCAAAGCTTGCGTTAGATAAGCTGGGGGTGTCATTGTCTGACATTTTACTCACTTCCTCCGGCGGCTTCATTTTGCTACGCTGGTTTCCGGCAAAGGAGGAGTTCGCGAAGGACCAGAGCAGAGTTATGAATGATTTCCCCAAACGTATTCATCAGCCAGAAGGTGCCGTCACAAAGCTGATTAGACCGATGTTTCCTCTTCGCAACCACGATTGAAAAGGCCAGGCATACATTTTGCAGAAAGATATTTTTGGGGGTATGTGTGTGCTGTGTGTTGTCTTTCTTTCCTGATCTTGTGAGATCCTGTATAATTAGTCTCTGGGTACAGAACTTGGAATGAATCCTAGTTTCCTTTAGCCATGAGTTGTTGCTTGTTGTTGTTGATCTCTCACTGGCCTCCAGCTGTTGTGGCCTGCCACCGGTCAGCAGAGTCAGCAACAGACAAGTGAGGAGGTTGGGGAGGAACCTGGGCCAGTCCTGGAGTCCGGGGAAGGCTCTGAGGAGGCCTCTGTGTTGTAGGCAGAGAGGGGGCCAGAGCCGTATGCCAGTTATCAGCTGCCTTCAGAGTCAGACATCAGTGAGGCAGAAGAACAGCTGGAGCCTGTTCCCAGTGTGCGCATGCGCAGAGTTGCCAGCCGAAGGGAACAGCTAAAGAACAGGGGTTGACTTGGGAGTAAGGCCACAGGTGGACAATGAATGGCCCCTCCCAGAGGCAATAAAAGAGGAGCAAAAGGGGAGTGGAGTTTGCAGGAGACAATCAGTTCACTTCATTGGTTCGTGACTCTCCGAGACTCCTTGCCAAGTTTTGCAGAGATCAGCCTGGCAGCTCTCCAAGCCAGATGAGGTCTGTGACTGTAAATCCTCCCTTGAAAGACTTTGCTGGGTGTGAATGAGCAGATTTCACAGTCGATGAATCAAAGGGATTTTTGTCGGGACAACAAGAAGTTTGCTTCATGCTCTTGGGAAGCCTCGGTCAGAACACTTGCATTATCATTTGTTAGGAAAGGAGGGGGACAATGCGAAAGCCCACCCCAAGCTCTAGCCGAGATTGTGGCCGTAAGTCGGTCCGTTTTTTGTGTAAACTTCCTGACAATTGCAGACATTGTCGATTGTGATTGTTTCACTCCAGTACAAGTCCCTCCCTTTTCCACCTTTCAGGCAGACAGAGCAATGCAGGTATCCGTTTTCAACCTGCCCGGTTTTATGACCACTTTTGCAAATGTAGCGGTCCTTAAGGGAGTCCATTGCAAACTCCAATTTCTGACCAAAAAATAATAATAATAGATCACAGTCATGTGACTGTGGGATGCTGCAAACAGACACAATTGTGAGCCAGTTGCTGAATGACCACGGGGAGCATCAGAACTTCGAATTTGGGGCATAAGTATCTTTTTTCAGCTTCGTCATAACTTTCACCAGTTGCTAAAGAGTTGGTCATAAGTCGAGGATCCTCCATATTTCTCTTCACAGAGTAGAGTGCTTCCAGTTACCAATAAAGGATAATATGTCAGCGTTCCAAGTATAATGTAGAATTAAATCAGAATCAAAGGCAAGACAATCCTTAAAGTTCCAATTTAATAAAGCAGACATCTTAGCACAGTGTTTCTCAACCTTGACGACTTTAAGTCCTGTGGACTTCAACTCCCAGAATCCCCCAGCCAGCACAGCTGTCTTAGCACATCTGTGTTAATCCCAATACTGGAAATGACATCAGAATCCCACCCAGTTAAAAGTTCATGATCTTGTCCCCACACCCACAATCCATCACATGGTCTAATCTTCTTCTTCCACGCTGGCATCCACACCCAGCTGCTTCCGGTCAGGTGTAAAAGTGCGGAGACAAAGGATGACCTTGGCTTCTAGTAAAGAATGAAAACAATACATTCCACAATCCTACTCCTGTCTATTCCCCCCTCCCGTCAACTATACTAATGAAACAGCATAATGAAATAAGAGAAAGTGTGGCAGGCCAAAATTCTAAATGCAGGCCTGACAGAATATTTGAAATGAGGAGTCACTGATGCTCCCGGGAGCTTGCTTTTTTGCAGACATTTTATTACCCAACTAGGTAACATCATCAGTGCTAGAAGGGAAGAGCAGGAGGAGGAATGGTGGGGTCCTTGGTGCTCTCTGAGCTTGGTTGTTTTCTTGCAGACATTTCATTACCAATCTAGGTGACATCATCAGTGGGCTTTGCTCTCTTTCTCCCTTCTAACGGATGATGTTACCTAGTTGGGTAACGAAATGTCTGCATGAAAACATCCAAGCTCAGAGAGCACCAATCGCTCTTCGGGATGCAAACTGTCCCGCAAAATTAAGAATACTCCGTACGGTAATCCTGTTGGGGTAGGAGACAAACAATAAACTCTTTGTTGCTGCTACAATTTGAACATTTCAAAACCTGAACAGGTGAATTCTGGCCTTTGTTTCCCGGTCAGCCCACATGGCTAACTTCACATCTGCAGTCGGGGGGGAAATTTGTGCCAGGAGGTTTCCATGGCAGTTGAGCACTTAAGACAGTTTTGTGTCATCCCTGAAGTGGCATTCAAATCAGAGGCTGCGAGAACAAGTGTGATAAAGCCCATGCATGTTGTAACTATTTAAAACTCTCCTTGTGGACGGTTGAGGCGAAGGTGGGGAGGGGAGGGGAAGTTTTGCGAGAAAGAAGGAGGGAGAAGAAGGGAGGGAGATGGAGACAAGAGAGGACGTGAAGCTGAGCAGCAGAAGGATGAAGCTTCCCTTAAATCCCCCCAAAGGATTCAGACTGGCATCTTCTCAACCGCTTTTGATTCCTCCTCTTAAAATGCCGAATGACAATTTTGTATTCGTTTTGATCGCCGAATGACAATATTTTGTACCTGTTTTGATCATGGCCCTGTTCCCAGTTTGCAGGGAACAGGGGGAATTTGAGAGACCCCCGATTTATTTATTATTTTACTTGTTTATCTCATCAAGCATGAACAATACCCTTCATGGTATTGGATCCGGGTACTTGAGAGACCGCCTGCTGCCAATTACCTCCCACAGACTCATTAGATCTCACAGGGTTGGCCTCCTCCGGGTGCCATCTACCAGCCAATGCCACCTGGCTATTACCCGGGGGAGGGCCTTCTCTGTGGCAGCTCCGGCCCTCTGGAATGAACTCCCCGCAGGGATTCGGACCCTCACCTCTCTCCAGGCCTTCCGAAAAGCCGTCAAAACCTGGCTTTGTTGGCAGGCCTGGGGGTGATGAGTTCCCTCCCCTCTCGACATGTATGGTTGTGCGACTGTTGCCTATTTTTACTATTTGTATTTTGTCTTTTATGTTCCCCCCTTTTTTCCCCTTTGAATTGTTCGCTGCCCTGAGTCCTCCCGGAGAAGGGCGGCATACAAATAATAAAATACCAATACCAATACCAACGAGGTACAAGTATACAAGTATAGACATGATTATGAATACATGAAATGAATGCGAATACAAAGGAGCATTAGGACAGGGACGGAAGGCTCACTGGTGCACTCATGCACACCCCTTAAAGACCGCTTAGGAATGGGGTGAGGTCAACAGTAGACAGTCCATGGTTAAAGTTACGGGAATTTAGGGATGTAACAACGGAGTCAGGTAGAGCATTCCAGGCGTTGACCACTCTGTGGCTGAAGTCCTATTTTCTGCAATCGAGTTTGGAGCGGTTGACCTTGAGTTTGTATCGATTGTGAGCTCGTGTGTTGTTGTGGTTGAAGCTGAAGTATTCATTGACAAGTAGGACATTGTAGCGGATAATTTTATGTACTACGCTTATGTCGGATCGAAGACAACATAGTTCTAAGTTGTCCAAGACCAAAATTTCAAGCCTGGTGGCTTAAGGTATTCAGTTGTGAGCAGAGGAGTGAAATTCTTCTCGTGAAACACCTCTAGACTCACTCGATCGTATTAATGTCTGATATACCGTGTGGATTCCAGGCAGACGAGCTGAATTCGAGGATTGGTCTGGCAAAGGTTTTGTATGCCCTAGTTAGCAGTATAATATTACCGGAGATGAAGCTACGCAAGATCAGGTTAACAACTCTTAATGCCTTTTTTTTTTTAGCTAAGCAAGCGTTGGCAAAATCCTGCTTCAGTTTTCCTAAATTTCTGTGTGATATGAAAACATTCACTCTATTTTCCTTGGATTTAAGGTTATTAATTTCCACAGCCATTCCTTTTACCTAGTTCCCAGGTAGACCTCAACTTAAAACCCCTTGGTTAGTGGCCGTTGGAAATCACAATGGCCCTGATTTATAACTGTTTTGTAGGGTCTCCTCCTTGGGATGTGGGGTGCTGGACTAGAAGATCTACAAGGTCTCTTCCAACTGTGTTAATCTGTTAAAAAAAATATGCCTATGGTCGCTTGATCAAATTTGGATGCCTGGCAACTCGCTCCTATTGATGGTTGCAGTGTCCCGAGGTCACGCGATCACCATTTGTGAGCATCCAACAACGGGGAAGCAGATTCACTTAACAGCAGTGTTACTAACTGAACAACCGCTGTGATTTACTTAGCAACCGTTCTGACCCCCCTCGTTCCACACCAAAGCACTCTCCAAGCCAAAGATAAGTTACGGCATTTAATTAACAGACAGACAGGTCCTTGGCAGCAAACTGGCACAGACAAACTTGGGCAGCAATAAACACAGATCAGGCTTGGCAGCAATCCAGCCTGCCAAGCTCACAACAATGTTCTCCGACATTCATTCCTGCCTTGACTTCTGCAAGAGGGGCATGTGCAAAAGTAGTCTTTTTATAGTCTGGAGAGGAGCCTAATGACCACCAGCTGAGTGCAATTATCTCCTGTAACTGCTCAACTGTTCCTGACGCCTATTAGCTCTCCGGTGCTGGGCATCCAGGAACAACTCACTGCTGGCGTCCGGATCACTCTCCCTTGTCTCCTCCCCACTGGTCCAAGGCTCAGGCACCTCCTGGTGGCCAACCAGCCTCTCTGCGCCCTGCTCAGAGTCGGAACCCTGTCCAGGGTCCTCCACATCCTCCAGAGCCGACTCATCGGGCCCCTCGCTGTCGGAGTCTGGTGGCAGCTCCAACGGCTCCTGCTGGGTCACAACAGCAACAGTGGCAAGAAAGGTTATAAAATGGGGCAAAACTCACTGAGTCTCGCTTAGCGACAGAAATTTGGGGGCTCAAATTGTGGTCGTGGGTCAAGGGCTTCCTGTGCATTCACTGCAAAGCATCCTAATTTTCAACCCCAAATGCAGTATCGCAGCATACATACAACCCTCCCCCCCCTTCACATTCCACAATCCGGCATCGCAACATTTTTTTTTTACATTTACCCGTGACTATGTCAAACAGCCAAAGAGGCGTTGCACACCTCGTCTTACTCTCTGGGAAAGGTTTCTGCTAAGCCTTCCCTTAGCCTCATGCCTGCATTATTTCCACATCCTCACAGCTTCCCGCGGCCAACATTCAGCCCCCAGCGGAGGCTAAAACCTTCCATAATTCATCATTTCTCTAAAGCCGCACATGGGCCGTCCCCTTTTTTTTTCTCTCATAAGCCATGGTTTGCTGGATAAACAACAGATGGCTCTGCAGCCTTGTCGTTGGTTAAGCCCCGTGTTTGTGGCTAGGACAATATAAATGGTGATACTGAGATCCAGCCAATTCTGGCTCGTTGGGGCATCGATCCAAATAAAACAGCCATTCTGGGAGCAACAAAATAGCTATTAATAATTTGCACACACAAAAAAAGTGTGGTGGGTTTTGTAAGATAACCAGCTGAGGGTGAGGTTGGGTTTTCTGCTGGGATGGATGTCGGCACCAGCTATAATTTCTCTGTCTTACGTTTCACTTACTTGTAACAACTGCAGGGCTGGTGTGAGGCTGCTTAAGATCACCTCCCCTCCAATGCTTATGGCCACAGCTGCATCAACAGCGAGTGTGTTTTCTTTGGCCCACAGTGATCTTCCTTGCCTCCATTCGCTTATCTCCACGACTCTTTTTTTCCCCTCCTCTGTGTAAATGCCAACACGGGGCTTGCTGCAGACGAGTGTGATTCGTTGGCCTGTTTCATTTCTGGGAGGGGGTGGTGGTGTGTTTCCGCACCTGTCTATAGACAGAGTGATGCCAGGAAGAGTTGACTCTCAGAGAGAATTGAAGAGGATGTCCTAATATCCTTTTCACCTTCTCTACTCACCTTTCTTATTCGTATCATTATTGTGACTATTATGACTCTGTCGCTTTGCACGAACACTGAGAGCTTCTGTCCTAGAGACGAATTCCTTGTTTGTTTAATCATACTTGGCCAATTAAGTATTTCTCTTCTCTTCTCTCCTCTCCTCCATTCATCCGATATTCTATTCTATTCTATTCTATTCTATTTTACTCTACTCTACTCTACTTTACCCTACCCTATTCTACTCTACTCATTAGTCTGTTCTGTTCTACATTCTATTTTCCATTCTGCATTCTATTCTATTCTGTTCTATGTTCTATTTTCCATTCTGCATTCTACCCTATCCTATCCTATCCTATTCTATCCTATTCTATTCTTACCTATTCTTACCTATTCTTACCTATTCTATTCTTACCTATTCTATTCATTAATCTGTTCTATTCTGTTCTATGTTCTATTTTTCATTCTGCTTTCTGCATTCTACCCTACCCAATTCTACTCTACTCTACCCTACCCTATTCTACTCTACTCATTAGTCTGTTCTGTTCTACATTCTATTTTGCATTCTGCATTCTATTCTATTCTGTTCTATTTTCCATTCTGCATTCTACTCTACCATACTCTACCCTACCCTACCCTATCCTATCCTATCCTATCCTATCCTACCCTACCCTACCCTATCCTATCCTATCCTATTCTATTCTATTCTTACCTATTCTATTCTTACCTATTCTATTCATTAATCTGTTCTATTCTGTTCTATGTTCTATTTTCCATTCTGCATTCTACTCTACCATACTCTACCCTACCCTACCCTACCCTATCCTATTCTATTCTATTCTTACCTATTCTATTCATTAATCTGTTCTATTCTGTTCTATGTTCTTTCCATTCTGCATTCTACCCTACCCTACCCTACCCAATTCTACTCTACTCTACTCTACTCTACCCTACCCTATTCTACTCTACTCATTAGTCTGTTCTGTTCTACATTCTATTTTGCATTCTGCATTCTATTCTATTCTGTTCTATTTTCCATTCTGCATTCTACTCTACCATACTCTACCCTACCCTACCCTATCCTATCCTATCCTATCCTATCCTATCCTACCCTACCCTACCCTACCCTATCCTATCCTATCCTATCCTATTCTATTCTTACCTATTCTATTCATTAATCTGTTCTATTCTGTTCTATGTTCTATTTTTCATTCTGCATTCTGCATTCTACCCTACCCTTACCCTACCCTACCCTACCCAATTCTACTCTACTCTACTCTACCCTATTCTATTCTGCTTGTTGTTTGCTGAATTCTGTAAAGCAATTCCTTCTCTCTTCCTATTGCTCCTGCTTTTTGGGGCGGTGCGGAATCAGGACACGAATGTGCAGCCTTGTTGCATGTTGCCCTGGGAACAAAGGGTTGGGAACCATCATTCCAAGACCACCCTCGTCCACAAAACCTGGATCTCTAAGATATCTTGGCTTGTGGCATCCATCTCCTGGCTTTGCGCACCCCTTGTCCGAATACAAGATGTTCATTCACCCTGTTACTCTGAGGCCTCCTGTATAAAGTTGATTTTCTAGGTTACTGTTGCAAGTCTCCTGCTATCTAGGTTAGCTGTTTTTTTCCTCCGTTAAGTGAAAAGCGAAAAGAAAAGGCTGAAAAAAAAGTGGTTTCTGCTGCTATTTGGCGGTGCAATCTCAAGAAAAGAGATGCGGCCTTAAGGAAAGGCACTTCAGATCATAGTTGAAAAACCGGGTCGTAAAAAATTAATGAATGGCCATCCTTAATTGCAATCTAAAAATACGCCTTCAAAGGAGGGGAGAGAGAGAGAGAGAAACCATGCAAATGGTGCTTTTTTATTTTATTTTTTCAAAAGGGAAGGAGACGTTTCTTTGCTTTGACGTAAAGCATCAGGGACGCGGTGGCTCAGTGGCTAAAACGCTGAGCTTGTCGATCAGAAAGGTCGGCAGTTTGGCGATTCGAATCCCTAGCGCCACATAACAGGGTGAGCTCCCGTGACTTGTCCCAGCTTCTGCCAACCTAGCAGTTCGAAAGCAAATAAATAATGCAGGTAGAAAAATAGGTGCCACCTTTGGTGGGAAGGTAACAGAATTCCATGCGCCTTCGGCGTTTAGTCATGCCAGCCACATGACCACGGAGACGTCTTCGGATAGTGCTGGCTCTTCAGCTTTGAAACGGAGATGAGCACCGCCCCCTAGAGTCAGGAACGAATAATACGTATGTGTGGAGGGGAACCTTTACTTTTATAGCATCAGGACATCTGATGAACATGGGTAGAATCCATGAGACTTTGTGGCATAATAAAACCAGTTACGCTCACTCAATTCTTTTTCTGTAAGCTTTCTTCTGGACAAGATGTTGGACCTTCAACAGATTGATATTTAGAATAGAATAACAGAGTTGGAAGGGACCTTGGAGGTCTTCTAGTCCAACCCCCTGCCTAGGCAGGAAACCCTACGCCACTTCAGAAAAATGGCTTCTCCAGCATCTTCTTAAAGACTTCCAGTGTTGGGGCATTCACAACTTCTGCTGTTCCACTGATTAATTGTACTAACTATCAGGAAATTTCTCCTCAGTTCTAAGTTGCTTCTCTCCTTGATTAGTTTCCACCCATTGCTTCTTGTCCTATCCTCAGGTGCTTTGGAGGATAGCTTGACTCCCTCTTCTTTGGGGCAGCCCCAGAGATATTGGAAGACTGCTATCATGTCTCCCCTAGTCCTTCTTTTCATTAAACTAGACCTACCCAGTTCCTGCAACCGTTCTTCATATGTTTTAGCCTCCAGTCCCCTAATCCTCCTTGTTGCTCTTTTCTGGACAAAATGTGGGATCTTTCTGGAACCAAACTGTCTTTCCTTCTTCTCTACGTCTTCTTTTAGGGAGAAGCGTGGGAAAATGGACGAGTGCCTCGAAACCTTGAAGGACGAAGAGGAAGCTCTATGGGAGAACGTTGAATGCAATCGTCATATGCTGACCCGTTACATCAACCCCGCCAAGCTGACCCCGTACCTGCGCCAGTGCAAAGTCTTGGATGAGCAGGATGAAGATGAGGTCCTCAACTCCCCGATGCTCCTCTCCAAGATCAACCGAGCCGGTAAGATGAACCACCAAGTTCAGAGAGCACCAAGGAACCACTACAACCCATGGTGGCAAACTTATGGCATGCAGAGCCCTCTCCGCTGGCATGTCAGCCATCACCCAGTTTAGCTGCACCACGCATGCGTGCATGCCTCCCACCAGCCAGCTGATTTTCAGGTCTCAGCAGCGCATGCAGGAGATGTGCACGCATGCACAGTGGGGTTGCATGGACATTCACAGGGGGGTTGCATGGACATTCACGGGGGCAGGGGGTATCACACGCATGCATGGAGGGAGTGCAGGGGGGGAGGTGTGCCCACCACCCCATCTTTGATTTCAGGAGGCTTTGGGAAAGCCTGCTAGTCACAAAACAGGACATTGGGGAGTGCGGTGCCCCCACTGTGGCCTGTTTTTGGTCCCAGGAGGCTTCAGGGAGGCCGAGGTGGCGCAGTGGTTAGGGCGCAGTACTGCAGGCCACTTCAGCTGACTGTTATCTGCAGTTCAACGGTTCAAATCTCACCAGGATCAAGGTTGACTCAGCCTTCCATCCTTCCGAGGTGGGTAAAATGAGGACCCAGAAGGAAGGAAGGAAGGAAGGAAGGAAGGGAGGGAGGGAGGGAGGGAGGGAGGGAGGGAGGGAGGGAGGAAGGAAGGAAGGAAGGAAGGAAGGAAGGAAGGAAGGAAGGAAGGAAGGAAAGAAGGGCCATGAGGGCGCACTGGTTAGAACGTAGTACTGCAGGCTACTTCTGCTGACTGCCATCTGCCTGCAATTTGGCAGTTCGAATCTCACCAGGCTCAAGGTTGACTCAGCCTTCCATCCTTCCGAGGTGGGTGAAATGAGGACCCGGATTGTTGGGGGCGATATGCTGACTCTGTAAACCGCTTAGAGAGGGCTGAAAGCCCTATGAAGCGGTATATAAGTCTAACTGCTATTGCTATTGCTAAAAGTAGGCAAGGGGGGTCACACATATGCGTGGGGGGAGAGGGGGGATTGCATGCATGCGCACGGGAGCGGGAGGGAGCAGGGCGCATTGCATTATGTGGGCGGCCATGCACACATGCACATGGGCTGCCGCAGCGCACAGTTTTTGGCATGCAAGGAGAAAAGGGTTAGCCATCCCTTCCCTCTAGCCAACCACCTATCTCCAGAAATATTAGCGGCACCATGTATAAAGTTGTAATCTTAACCAGACGGAGCAGGGGTGGGGTGGGAGTGGGGAAATCTTGTTGGCGGGATTGAACGGAGTAAGAGTTCCAGACCGCTTCCCCAGCCTTCCTTGGAGACCCAGTACTTATTCCCCCTTTAGCTAAGCCTTTAAAGGTCAATTAGTTTATCATTCAGGTTTTATTACAATTGCCTTTATTTTATTCTTGGAAACTGTAAAAGCCAGCTCAAATGTTAATTTTTTTTTTAGCAGAAGGACAGCATATCAATTTGGTGTTTAAACAAATGGCATTACATTCCGGGAGGTTTATATGCAGAGCGCCCGTTCTGCTAAATGTTATGCATGAGGCTTGTTCTGTCTTGCTTTGATATTCTGCGGAGAGGTGTTTTTTTTTTTAAATGGCGTATTCTTTTGAGTTCTTTTGGTTGGTGCTGGGAAAGGTAATTTCACAGGCTGTATTTTGTGTGTGTGTGTGTGTGTTTGTGTGTGTGTGTGTGTGTGTGTGTGTGTGTTATGTCAAAGCACCTGGTATGCCCAAATATGGGAGGGAGCATACTGCTTCCCTTTTGCCTTTCGGCTCCATGCTAGGAGCCTTCCAGGCAGGAAACCATTTTCGTGTTGTATTTGTGCTGATAAATAAATGAAGTATAGATCTATTTCAAGCTATTTAGCTCTCATCAGCTAGCCATACCCTTGCTGGGATTCAAGCCTGGGCTGTTTTTACATATTAGGCAGTTGTATTAACCTCTAAGCCACAAGCTCTCCTCCCTTCCCAGCTGAGCCAAGGAAATAAGTAAGTCTTATGTCGGAGCACCTGGTATGCCCAAATATGGGAGGGAGCATACTGCTTCCCTTTTGCCTTTCGGCTCCACCCTAGGAGCCTTCCAGGCAGGAAACCGTCCTTGTGTTGTATTTGTGCTGATAAATAAATGAAGTATAGATCTATTTCAAGCTATTTAGCTCTCATCAGCTAGCCATACCCTTGCTGGGATTCAAACCTGGGCTGTTTTTACATATTAGGCAGTTGTATTAACCTCTAAGCCACAAGCTCTCCTCCCTTGCCAGCTGAGCCAAGGAAATAAGTAAGTCTTATGTCGGAGCACCTGGTACGCCCAAATATGGGAGGGAGCATACTGCTTCCCTTTTGCCTTTCAGCTCCACCCTAGGAGCCTTCCAGGTAGGAAACCGTTCTTGTGTTGTATTTGTACTGATAAATAAATGAAGTATAGATCTATTTCAAGCTATTTAGCTCTCATCAGCTAGCCATACCCTTGCTGGGATTCGAACCTGGGCTGTTTTTACATATTAGGCAGTTGTATTAACCTCTAAGCCACAAGCTCTCCTCCCTTGCCAGCTGAGCCAAAGAAATAAGTAAGTCTTATGTCGAAGCACCGGGTATGCCCAAATATGGGAGGGAACATACTGCTTCCCTTTTGCCTTTCAGCCCCACCCTAGGAGCCTTCCAGGCAGGAAACCATTTTTGTGTTGTATTTGTGCTGATAAATAAATGAAATATAGATCGATTTCAAGCTATTTAGCTCTCATCAGCTAGCCATACCCTTGCTGGGATTCGAACCTGGGCTGTTTTTACATATTAGGCAGTTGTATTAACCTCTAAGCCACAAGCTCTCCTCCCTTGCCAGCTGAGCCAAGGAAATAAGTAAGTCTTATGTCGGAGCACCTGGTATGCCCAAATATGGGAGGGAGCATACTGCTTCCCTTTTGCCTTTCGGCTCTACCCTAGGAGCCTTCCAGGCAGGAAACCATTCTTGTATTGCATTTTTGCTAATAAATAAACAAAGGGAGACTAGTATAGATCTATTTCAACCTATTTAGCTCTCATCAGCTAGCCATACCCTTCGCTGGGATTCGAACCTGGGCTGTTTTTACATATTAGGCAGTTATTTGGGCATACCAAGTGCTTTGACATAACACTTAATCATTCCCTTGGCTCAGCTGATGAGGGAGGAGAGCTTGTGGCTTAGAGGCTAATACAACTGCCTAACATGTAAAAACAGCCCGGGTTCAAATCCCAGCGAAGGGTATGGCTAGCTGATGAGAGCTAAATAGCTTGAAATAGATCTATACTAGTCTCCCTTCGTTTATTTATCAGCAAAAATGCAATGCACACACGCACGCACGCACAAACATACACACACACATATAATTTCTCACGTGTTCTACAGATAACGATCATTCGTCTTATGCCACTTTCACCTCTTCTTACCTCGTTTGTAATTTCGGTTTCAAATTGAAATTCTCTATTTTAATAACGAGATCAATGCTTGGCCTTATTGTAGGTCGTCTCCTGGACATCCTTCATACAAAGGGAGAGAGGGGCTACGTGGTCTTCTTGGAGAGCCTTGAATTTTACTATCCTGAACTCTACAAATTAGTAACGGGGAAGGAACCCACGCGGCGTTTTTCTACTATCGTTGGTAAGTGGGGTTCACTTTTGGGGGGGGGGGGAATCTGTTATTCCAAACAGTCAATATAGGGGAAATCCTTTATAAACTTTCTTGGTTCTTTGTTGCTTGGAGCAAAGTAGGGGAAAAAAACTAAAAATGTAGGACATTAAGTTTTTGATATATCGTACAGATAATACTCAAGGTTCAATCACAATTAAGGGACGCGGTGGCTCAGGGGCTGAGACACTGAGTTTGTTGATCAGAAAGATCGGCAGTTTGGTGGTTCGAGTCCCTAGCACCGTGTAATGGTGTGAGCTCCCGTTACTTGTCCCAGCTTCTGCCAACCTAGCAGTTCGAAAGCACGTAAAAAATGCAAGTAGAAAAATAGGAGCCACCTTTGATGGGAAGGTAACAGCGTTCCGTGTGCCTTCAGCATTGAGTCCTGCCGGCCACATGACCACGGAGATGTCTTCGGACAGTGCTAGCTCTTCGGCTTTGAAATGGAGATGAGCACCGCCCCCTGGAGTCGGGAACAACTAGCACATATGTGTGAGGGGAACCTTTACCTTATAATCACAATTGGGACAAGATTTTTCATTGTCTACGGAGATTCGCAGTCATCCAGGTCTTGGTTGTCCCAAAGGAGCTTTTTTCAGGAGGCAACTGGACTTTCTGATTTTCCTTTGAAGACGTTTCTCTTCTCATCCAAGAAGCTTCTTCATCTCTGACTGGATGGTGAAGAACGGAAGGATTTATATTCCTTGCAGACTGAGTTGGTCATTTGCATCATTTTTTAGAGAGTCCATGAGGCTACTTGGACCTGGAAGTCTTCACACCCATCTACACTACTCAGGTGACCCGCAGATAAACCTCCAAGTGGCCTCAATGACCCTCTAAAAGGATGCAAATGACTAACTCTGTCTGCAAGGAATATAAATCCTTCTATTCCCCATCATCCAGTCAGAGCTGAAGAAGCTTCTTGGATGAGAAGCGAAATGAAAGAAAAACCAGGAAGTCCAGTTGCCCCTTTGAAAAAAACTTTCAAGGAAAGAATTCCCATTGAGTCACATCCAATTTTACAACTGTTTGCCACAATTGTTAAGTGAACCCAACTTTCCCCCATTGACTTTGCTTTGTTGGAAGATGAGAGGTCATACAGTTAATCCTCAACGTTCAACCACAATCGGGACAAGCATTTCCATCACCTGTGCATGGCCCTCCTGAGCTCCGTTTTCATTGGCAGAGGAGCCAGTCTTTCTATGTTTCCAGGGTGGACTCACAGGGCAAATCTAAGCACTAGGCACTAAGATCCGGCCAGAGGTGGGTTCCTACCAATTTCGCACCAGTTCGGTAGAACCAGTTCATCAAATCTACCGAACCGGTTAGAAGAGGTTCCACCAGTGGACCCGGAAAGCAGGCCATACCTACAGAAGAGGTTCCAAATTTTTTTGAAACCCACCACTCACACACACCCAGATTCACACAGAGAGAGAAAGAGAAAGAGAAAGAAAGGAAGAAAGAAAGAAAGAAAAAAGAAAGAAAAAAAGTGAGCGAGAGATGAAAGAAAAAAAGGAAAAAGGGACAGAGAGACAAAAGGAAGGAGAGAGAGAGAGAGAGAGAGAACACATGGCCAGCAAGCCACTCCCACCAGGTCACATGGCCTGCAAGCCACTCCCACAAAGGAGGCCACACCCACGGAGTGGGTTCAAAAAAAATTTGAAACCCACCACTGACACACACACACACACACAGACTCACACAGAGAGAGAAAGAAAGGAAGAAAGAAAGAAATAAAAAAAGAAAAAAGTAAGAAAAAGTGAGCGAGAGATGAAAGAAAAAAAGGAAAAAGGAACAGAGAGACAAAAGGAAGGAGAGAGAGAGAGAGAGAGAGAGAGAGAGAGAGAGAGAGAGAGAGAGAGAGAGAGAGAGAGAACACAT
Source organism: Thamnophis sirtalis (assembly GCF_051295495.1). NCBI lineage: Eukaryota > Metazoa > Chordata > Lepidosauria > Squamata > Natricidae > Thamnophis > Thamnophis sirtalis. Next base: position 3,524,553 of record NW_028261394.1, on the reverse strand, counting down.
GGCCGGCAAGCCACTCCCACCAGGTCACATGGCCGGCAAGCCACTCCCACAAAGGAGGCCACACCCACGGAGTAGGTTCAAAAAAAATTTGAAACCCACCACTGACACACACACACACAGAGAGACTCACACAGAGAGAGAAAGAAAGGAAGAAAGAAAGAAATAAAAAAAGAAAAAAGTAAGAAAAAGTGAGCGAGAGATGAAAGAAAAAAAGGAAAAAGGAACAGAGAGACAAAAGGAAGGAGAGAGAGAGAGAGAGAGAGAGAACACATGGCCGGCAAGCCACTCCCACCAGGTCACATGGCCGGCAAGCCACTCCCACAAAGGAGGCCACACCCACGGAGTAGGTTCAAAAACAAATTGAAACCCACCACTGACACACACACACACACAGACTCACACAGAGAGAGAAAGAAAGGAAGAAAGAAAGAAATAAAAAAAGAAAAAAGAAAGAAAAAGTGAGTGAGAGATGAAAGAAAAAAAGGAAAAAGGGACAGAGAGACAAAAGGAAGGAAAGAGAGAGAGAGAGAGAGAGAGAGAGAACACATGGCCGGCAAGCCACTCCCACCAGGTCACATGGCCGGCAAGCCACTCCCACAAAGGAGGCCACACCCAAGGAGTAGGTTCAAAAAATTTTTGAAACCCACCACTAACACACACAACACACACACACACACACACACACACACACACAGACTCACACAGAGAGAGAAAGAAAGGAAGAAAGAAAGAAATAGAAAAAGAAAAAAGAAAGAAAAAGTGAGCGAGAGATGAAAGAAAAAAGGAAAAAGGGACAGAGAGACAAAAGGAAGGAGAGAGAGAGAGAGAGAGAGAGAGAGAGAGAGAGAGAGAGAGAGAGAGAGAGAACACATGGCCGGCAAGCCACCCCCACCAGGTCACATGGCCGGCAAGCCACTCCCACAAAGGAGGCCACACCCACAGAGTAGATTCAAAAGTTTTTTGAAACCCACCACTGGATCCGGCCCACAGGTTTGACACCCCTGGTCTACAGGGTTTTTTTGGACCATGGTCTTTAGCCCCATCCTGATCAATTGAACCCTTCCTGCTACTCACCACCCTTAGCTTGTTGCGATGACTTACTTTGTGCCGGCTTCTTTCTCTGTTTGCGTCGCAGTAGAAGAGGGGCACGAGGGCCTCACTCACTTCCTGATGAACGAGATCATAAAGCTGCAGCAGCAAGTCAAGACGAAGGACGCCCAGCGCTGCGAGCTCTTGGCCAAGTCCCGCCAGATGGAAGACGAGAGGAAGCAGCTGAAGCTCAACAAGATCGAGCTCCTCACCTTCCAGGAGAGATACAACAAAATGAAAGACGAGAGGAACAATTACAACGACGAGCTGATCAAGGTGAAGGATGAGAACTACAACCTGGCGATGAGGTACGCCCAGCTCAGCGAAGAGAAGAACATGGCCGTGATGAGAAGCCGAGACCTTCAGCTCCAGGTGAGAGGAAGTTCTGGAGAACATTGGGTTCCTCTTTTGCATTAGGTGATCCTTTCATTCGGTGGTCTTGAGTCCATGTGTTTAACAAATCGCCAGTGTTTGATTCATATAAAACCCCAAACCAGCAGAGCACTTTAGGGTTTAAGTGGCACCCTTGAATGAATGGGTTGACAGGCCATATTTGAGGGCATCATGTAGGAGGCAGTACAGAGGTGGGTTCCTACCAGTTCGCACCAGTTCGGTAGAACCAGTTCGTCAAATTTTTGAAACCCACCACTGACACACACAGACACAGACACAGACACAGACACACACAGACAGACAGACAGACAGACAGACAGACTCACACAGAGAGAGAAAGAGAAAGAGAAAGAGAAAGAGAAAGGAAGGAAGGAAGGAAGGAAGAAAGAAAGAAGAAAGAAAGAAAGAAAGAAAGAAAGAAAGAAAGAAAGAAAGAAAGAAAGAAAGAAAGAAAGAAAGAAAGAAAAGAAAGAAGAAAAAAAGAAAGAAAAAAGTGAGAGAGATGAAAGAAAAAAAGAAAAAGGGACAGAGAGACAAAAGGAAGGAAAGAGAGAGAGAGGGAGAGAGAGAGAAAACACATGGCCGGCAAGCCACTCCCACCAGGTCACATGGCCAGCAAGCCACTCCCACAAAGGAGGCCACACCCACAGAGTAGGTTCGAAAAAATTTTGAAACCCACCACTGACACACACACACACCCACCCAGACAGACAGACTCACACAGAGAGAGAAAGAGAAAGAGAAAGGAAGGAAGGAAGGAAGGAGGGAAGGAGGGAAGGAAGGAAGGAAGGAAGGAAGGAAGGAAGAAAGAAAGAAAGAAAGAAAGAAAGAAAGAAAGAAAGAAAGAAAGAAAGAAAGAAAGAAAAAGGGAGAGAGAGTTGAAAGAAAAAAAGAAAAAGGGACAGAGAGACAAAAGGAAGGAAAGAGAGAGAGAGGGAGAGAGAGAGAAAACACATGGCCGGCAAGCCACTCCCACCAGGTCACATGGCCAGCAAGCCACTCCCACAAAGGAGGCCACACCCACAGAGTAGGTTCGAAAAAATTTTGAAACCCACCACTGACACACACACACACCCACCCAGACAGACAGACTCACACAGAGAGAGAAAGAGAAAGAGAAAGGAAGGAAGGAAGGAAGGAGGGAAGGAGGGAAGGAAGGAAGGAAGGAAGGAAGGAAGGAAGAAAGAAAGAAAGAAAGAAAGAAAGAAAGAAAGAAAGAAAGAAAGAAAGAAAGAAAGAAAGAAAGAAAGAAAGAAAGAAAGAAAAAGGGAGAGAGAGTTGAAAGAAAAAAAGAAAAAGGGACAGAGAGACAAAAGGAAGGAAAGAGAGAGAGAGGGAGAGAGAGAGAAAACACATGGCCGGCAAGCCACTCCCACCAGGTCACATGGCCGGCAAGCCACTCCCACAAAGGAGGCCACACCCACAGAGTAGGTTCGAAAAAATTTTGAAACCCACCACTGAGGCAGTAGCAAGAAACCTATAGCTCTCCATCAATTTCTGATGATGTTATCCATTCAATCATGTCCAGCTCTTGGTGATTTTATCAGCCAGGTCTCTCCACAACTTCTTCTCTTCTGCACTACCTCTTTGAGTTGTCCTATGCTCTGGTTGGGGTCAGCGCTGATGGTGTCCAGCCACCTCGTTCTTTGATGGCCTGGTTTCCTTTCACCACTAACTCTTCGAAACCTAATTGCTTCCTCCAGTGAATTCCCCCACACAGCACGGCCAAAATAAGTGACACCAGATCCAACACAATCCCAAACCAACATAACCAAGGGTTAGAGATCTTCGTAAATTAGGTTCAATGGCAACTGAATAAAAAAAGGACCTTCTAGATTAGAAACTAGAGTTTTTCACAGCTCTTGGACCCCCAAATGGGTTGGATTTCAGTGCCTGGGAATTCTGAGAATTGTTCTCTCTGTGGTTGACTGTGAAAGTTGTCAGGTACTGAGGATTTAATAGCTGCCAGCTGATGTAAGGTTGTAAGCTGTAAACCAGGCACTGATGCAATGACTGTAAGCTGATGCAATGAGGTGTCTATATATATATATAGGGGTCCATTAGAGGGTGTTTCTCTCTCTCGTCATGCATATTCATTTTCTCTCCTTGTGTCCCAGCTGAGTGGTAAGGGATTTTATCTTCATTCTACAATATATATTCAGTTAACATTAGCATTATTTTTCCCCAGAAAGTATACTTATATTTATTGTTAACCTTGCATTTCGTACCTTCAAACAGAGATCTTATTCCTTCATTTTTCAACAAAGCATCGCTGCCTATATATACCAGTTTTCATTTGTTCCCCTATTAGAATTGCTTATCAGCAGCGAAATATCATTATAATAAGTTCTTAACCTTATACATTATATCCCCAGACCTTATATTAATTCTTCATTGTGTCATTGTTAGATTATTTCACAGCATAATTATATCATCATTTACTTTCTTCAATTAAGGCATAAGTATGTCATTTTTCATTTCCAAAGTTTTTTTTTCTTTCTGTGCTTGGTTGTGAAAGTTGTCAGGTACTGAGGATTTAATAGCTGCCAGCTGATGTAAGGTTGTAAGCTGTAAACCGGGCACTGATGCAATGACTGTAAGCTGATGCAATGAGGTATATATATATATAGGAGTCCATTAGAGCAGTGGTTCCCAAACTTGGCAACTTTAAGACTTGTGGATTTCAACTCCCAGAGTTCTCCAGAAGAGCTAGCTGGAGAATTCTGGGAGTTGAAGTCCACAAGTCTTAAAGTTGCCAAGTTTGGGAACCACTGCATTAGAGGGTGTTTCTCTCTCTCGTCATGCATATTCATTTTCTCTCCTTGTGTCCCAGCTGAGTGGTAAGGGATTTTATCTAGCATGTGTATGTCTGTATATATGTATATCAGTGGTGGGTTTCAAAAAAATTTGGAACCTACTCTGTGGGTGTGGTCTCCTTTGTGGGAGTGGCTTGCTGGCCATGTGACTGGGTGGGAAGGGCTTGCCACCCATGTGACCGGGTGGGAGTGGCCTGCCGCCCATGTGACCGGGTGGGAGTGGCCAAGACGATGTCACTGAATTCTTTGCCCCAATGGATGAACTACAATAACATTAAAATAACTACAAAAACAATAAAAAAGCTACTTACAGTAGGAAGATGACTGTTCTTGCCAGTCTTCAGTATCACTGACTCCAATGAATGGGCTGCACAAAGAGGAGACACAGAAATGAGCTCTTTCAATGCCATCATTGGGATGAAACCAGCACACAAAACAATAAAGACAGCTACTTACAGAGGGAAGATTAGCGCCTTGCTGGTCTTCTGCACCACCACCTCACCACCTTGCTCAGTGGTGGGTTTCAACAAATTTTGGAACCTCTTCTGTAGGTGTGGCCTGCTTTCCGGGTCCACTGGTGGAACCTCTTCTAACCTCTTCGGTAGATTTGACGAACCAGTTCTACCGAACCGGTGCGAACCGGTAGGAACCCACCTCTGATGTATATATAAACCACTATTAATTGTATAAAAGTTCTGTGGACTCTGTTTCGCTCCTGGGTTTATCTCATAATAATACTCACACTGCCAAAACTCTGACTTGGTTAACTCTATGATGAAAAGTTTCGTCTAGCTACTAGCTACTTCATCTAGCTACTTCATCACGCTTTCCTGCATTCTTTAGCCCTGTTGAGTAATGTCTGAAATCTCTTTAAATTGACTCTGTTGTTTCTCCCGCTTGCTCTTCACTAACGAAACTGTAGTCGGAGTCATTATTTCTGCCTCTGCAATAATGTGTCTTATCGAAAATTAACCAGCGTCCTTCATTCTGGTTTGAAGACACCCAGGATGGCTTGGGGAATTCGATTTGGAGACCATCGCAGCAGATGTTGCTGTTGATGACACCATATGGAGCAAGGATTTCTTCCTCCAACAGGAGGCCCTTGGTGACTGATACCTCTTTGTTTATCTTGGCTCTCTGTGGGGCTACCTTAGATCGACAAGCTGAAACACAAGCTGAATAAAATGGAGGAAGAGTGCAAGCTGGAGAGGAACCAGTCTCTGAAACTCAAAAACGATATCGAGAACCGTCCGAAGAAAGAACAAGTTTTTGAACTGGAGCACGAGAACGAGGTGCTGAAGACCAAAATTCAGGAGCTGCAGTCTATAATCCAGGTGAGCAAGTTTTTTAATTTCTGGCTGATATATCTGATGATCTTGGAACTTAGGATGGGCGAGTACAGGAATTGAGAAGGAGGGTCAACCTTAACCCAACCCTAACCCTGATTTCTGCTACTTGCAAACTACAGTTGACCAGGGTACAGGTGTGATGACCAGGGGCATGGCACAGAGGTAACACGGGCCGAGGTGGCGCAGTGGTTAGGGTGCAGTACTGCAGGCCACTTCAGCTGACTGTTATCTGCAGTTCAGCGGTTCTAATCTCACCGGCTCAAGGTTGACTCAGCCTTCCATCCTTCCGAGGTGGGTGAAATGAGGACCCAGACTGTGGGGGCGATATGCTGACTCTGTAAACCGCTTAGAGAGGGCTGAAAGCCCTATGAAGCGGTATATAAGTCTAACTGCTATTGCTATTGCTATTGCAGCTGGCAGTTCAAACCACCCCCTTATTGCTCCAAATTTCCCTAAACGCTCCCATGTTTCTGGCAAGTCCCAGAGCAAAGTGATCCCCCCCTCTCTCTCTCACACACACACACAAAGAAACACACACACCTCAAGCAGCCTCTGGCTGCAAATGTTCCAGCCCAACGCTGTGAGCACCATGGCTTCAAAGCAAGAAATCCAGCAGGGCAAATTGATGAGTCCAGGAAGCAAAGGTCCAAGGAAAGTAATCCAGAAATCCAAAAAGAAAGCAAGGAATCTAGGAAAGTCCACTCAACACTCCCTGAATTCGGTGTTTGTTCCCAACAAATGTCCCCTCCCACAAAGTGTCTCCCTAAATCTCAGTCCCCAGGCGTGCCTTGTGAAGAGGGGTGGGGCACTCTCCTCCCAAGTAGTTGGGTCAGCCTGCACTGTTCCCGCCTTCTCTCCACTCTCCATGCCTGAGGATCAGGAGTGGGTGGTCCTTGCTCCTCGCCTGGGCTCTGTCTCTCATGTTCACTGCTTAGCCTCCCTTGGTCATCCTGCCCCCTCTTCCTTCCTGCCTACAAGCCATTCCCATCCTGAAAGCGCAGGGGGACTTTCCTCCCAAGCCAACGAAGCCTTCCCCTCGATGTCCATCGGCTCCACTTCCGGCTTGTCTTCCTCCGCAGATTCAGGCTCCGATGGGGGCATGGCAGCAGAGTTTGGCAAGAATCGGAAAGTTGGACAAAAATAGGAGAGAACCAGAATTATTATTGTCTTCCTGGGCAGCATTCTCAGAGATTGGTCACGTGGCGGCTACCTGCTGAGCTAGAAACAATCCCCCCCACACACACTGATCTGAGGGTGCAGAAGTTCAGCGTCATCCCCATTCGGCCATATTGTCACCTTCCCGCCTTTTCCCTCCCCGCTTCTGCCAGCTGTCCGTCTTCCCAGGAGACGCGTTGAAAATAATAATTTGGAAGATGGAAAGTGTTAGCTTGGCTAGCTTGAATTGAATCGCTAGTTGGGTATAAAGCAGCGGAGAAATAAAGCAGGAACTAATTGGAGCAGATGTAGAAGGTCTTCATGGTGGCCATGAAGGAGCGGATGTTGTAACTTTAGAGATTTCCTTGAGAGTAAGTCCCACCGTCCTATTTAAAGTTTGGATAGGCTGCTGTTGATGCGTCTTCTGAGACCAGCTGCTCACCAGCTGGGTTGGAATCCAATTCCTGGATCTTTATGGAGATTCTCCATCATCATGGTTGTCCCAAAGGTGCTTTTGCAAAAGGCCACTGGACTTCCTTTGTTTTCCCTGGAAAACGTTTCACTTCTCATCCAAGAAAGGTATTCTCAGTTCCTTGAGAATGAAAAGTGAAATGAAAAGCGAAACGTTTTCAACGAGAAACGGAAAACGCCAAGAAAGTCCAGTGGCCTTCTGCAAAAGCATCTTTTGGGGAGATCCAGTTCCTAGAATTTCTATCACAGATGGCCTTTGCTTACAGAATGTCCACTTAAGGGCAGATCCTGGAGGAGATCAAATATTCCAAGCAGGCAGCGTGTCAGCGTTCCAAGTATCATGTAGAATTAAATCAGAATCCAAGGCAAAACGAACCTTAAAGTTCCAATTTAATAAAGCAGACATCTTAGCACATCTGTGTTAATCCCAATACTGGAAATGACATCAGAATCCCACCCAGTTAAAAGTTCATGATCTCGTCCCCACACCCACAATCCATCACATGGTCCAATCTTCTTCTTCCACGCTGGCATCCACACCCAGCTTCTTCTGGCCAGGTGTACTGGTGCGGAGACAAAGGATGACCTTGGCTTCTAATAAAGAATGAAAACAATACATTCCACAATCCTACTCCTATTTATTCCCCCCTCCTGTAAACTATACTAATGAAACAGCATATTGAAATAAGAGAAAGTGTGGCAGGCCAAAATTCTAAAAGGAATATAATTGCAGGTCTGACACAGTGTCTAATTCAGAAATGTCCTGAAAACAAAGGGGGGGGGGAATGCAGATTGATCGCTACTAACATTGTCACTTTACTCATCCCAACCGAGTTTGCAAACTTAGGATGCAAATGAAAGATCAGCAGAAAACTTAGATCTAAACCAGGGGTCACCAACCTTTTGGACGACGGGGATCACTACATTCATAATTTTAAATCCCCTGGACCATGAATATGATTTTTAAAAAAAAGATAAATAGTATTTAGTGCAATATAAAAAAATGCAAATAACTTTTTTGCAGACCACCAAAATTTTCTCGCGGACCTCCAGTTGGTGAGCACTGGTCCGAAACATTGACCTGCAATTATGGTTTATTTCTTTTCATCTTTTATTGCGCCGAGGGCATCTGAAATTAGAAAATCTTCCACTTTTTAAATCTGTCCACATCGCTCTTTCCCCTTCCTACTCACTCTCCATCTGTCCCCGTTTCTTTACTACAGGCTGGGAAGCCCAGATTGCCAGATTCCGACAAAGCCATTTTGGATATCCTAGAACACGACCGCAAAGAAGCGCTTGAGGATCGCCAAGAGTTGGTCAATAAGATCTTTAATCTCCAGGAAGAGATCCGTCATGCAGAAGATCTCCGGGATAAGGTAAAATAGAATTCAGGTTTGTCCTAGATCAGATATCAGCAACCTGTGGCTCTGGAGCCACATGTGGCTCTTTCATCCCTCTGCTGCGGCTCCCTGTCACCAGTTGGCAGCATAATTTTGAGAGGAGTTTCTGGTTTTGAGGGGGAAGGAAGGCACGCCAGGAGGAAACTCTATGGCAAGGGGCGGGTTTTCCAGTCAGCTCCACAATTGATAGGGCTTTCAGTTAGGACAGGTAAGAGGAAAAAGGATGCTGTGCTAGGAGGAGACTCTATGGTGGGAGAACTGGATTTCTGGTCGGCAGGGGAAAAAGGATGCTGTGCTAGGAGGAGACTCTATGGTGGGAGAACTGGACTTCTGGTCGGCAGAGGAAAAAGGATGCTGTGCTAGGAGGAGACTCTATGGTGGGAGAACTGGACTTCCAGTCAGCAGAGGAAAAAGGATGCCACACTAGGAGGAGACTCTATGGTGGAGGAACTGGACTTCCTGTTGGCTTCAGAATTGAACGGAGGACTTTCTGTTAGGACCTTTGTGGCTCTTTGAGTGTTTAAGGTCGCCAACCCCTGTCCTAGATCTATCTAATTTAGAGCCTCAACCTGCTTATCTAGATACTCTTTTGATTGGTATTGTTTGGATTCCTGGGTTACCCAGAGATCGTCTGTATAAGAGTATGAACCAACTCCCTTTCTTACATGCCATGCAGGATTCCTGTCTACAGGGACATCTCCACCAACGTTAGGAGTTAGCATGCTTTGAAGCAAGGTCATAACCTGTAGATTCAAAGCAACATCCTCTCAAACTCTCCTCCCTTTTGCAAGCTGTCAAGGTGAAGCAGTAGTTTGCAGAGGGGAGTTCTACGTTTTGGGACAGGCTCTCGGGGTTCCAAATAGCACCCAAAATTAAATCGCAGTCCGAGGCAAAGGATTCCTCAAAGTTCCAATTTATGAAGAGAGTCATGTTGGCACATCTGGGGAAACCCTGAATCTGAAAGCTTCCCGGTTTTCCCCACCCAGTTGAAAGTTCAGGATCTTGCCCCCACACCCACCCAGTCCATCCCATGGTCCAATCTCCCACTGCCATGCTGGCAGGTCCACCCATCCAGTTCCGGTCAGGTGCAGAGGTGCCGAGGCAAAGGATGACCTTGGCTTTCTAGAAAGAATGTTGTTATGGCTACATATCATCTAACTCTGTACAATTCCCCCCCTCCCATTTTCCCACCATAGAAAATGCATAGTAAGCTGAGGTGGTGCAGTGGTTAGAGTGCAGCACTGCAGGCTACTTCAGCTGACTGCAGTTCTGCAGTTCGGCTGTTCTAATCTCACCGGCTCAAGGTTGACTCAGCCTTCCATCCTTCCGAGGTGGGTGAAATGAGGACCCAGACTGTGGGGGCGATATGCTGACTCTGTAAACCGCTTAGAGAGGGCTGAAAGCCCTATGAAGCGGTATATAAGTCTAACTGCTATTGCTATTGCTATAGTAGAATAATAGACAGTGTGGCAGGCCAGAGATCCAAACGAAAAGGTGACTGCAGGCCTGACATAGGCTGGATCTTGATGGACCATCATCTTCGTTTATTTCCTTGTAGTACCTTGAAGAGAAACAAGAACTGGAGTTAAAATGCTCGACTCTGGGGAAAGACTGTGAGATGTACAAGCATCGCATGAACACCGTCATGCTACAGCTGGAAGAGGTGGAGAAGGAGCGAGATCAGGTGCTTGAAAATGACCGAGGAACCTCTGGGGAGATGTGGGCGGCGAAACCCCATGGAATTTCATTCCATTGATTGAGCTAACTCCCTTTTCATTTACTGGAAGCAGGGAACATCTTTAAATGTGCACGGCGCACATATAAAAGAGCAAGATGAAACAATACACAACTATTAAAAGCATTAATTCACAAAGCCCTGGGGTGGAATGTAGTTGGTTCAAACCATGTGATGGATGGCGGGCTTCCCATTGAAGGATATGATGCTCTTGAGTTCTGAGCTGCATAAACGGAGGGATAGAATCAAGATCACGTGAAGGGTTAATACCACTTTATAATGCCTTGGTAAAGCCACACTAAGAATACGGCATCCAGTTTTGGTTTTCACAATGTAAAAAAGATGTTGAGATTCTAGAAAGAGTGCAGAGAAGAGCAACAAAGAGGATTGGGGGACTGGAGGCTAAAACGTATGAAGAACGGTTTCAGGAACTGGGTAGGTCTAGTTTAATGAAAAGAAAGACTAGGGGAGACATGATAGCAGTGTCCCAATATCTCAGGGGTTGCCCCAAAGAAGAGGGAGTCAAACTATTCTCCAAAGCACCTGAAGGCTGGACAAGAAGCAATGGGTGGAAACTAATCAAGGAGGGAAGCAACCTAGAACTAAGGAGGAATTTCTTGACAGTTAGAATAATTAATCAGTGGAACAACTTGCCTCCAGAGGTTGTGAACACTGGAAGTTTTTAAGAAGATGTTGGATAACCATTTGTATGAAGTTGTGTAGGGTTTCCTGCCTGGACTAGAAGACCTCCAAGGTCAACTCTGTTATTCTATTCTATTCTATTCTATTCTATTCTATTCTACTCTACAATACTCTACTCTACATCTTATTCTATCCTATCCTATCCTATCTTCTATTCTATTCTATTCCATCCCATCTATTCTATTCTATTTTATTCTACTCTATTCTATCTTATTCTATATGAGTCCTTCAGTAGCTTTTCCATGGTGTTGAACTCTTGTTGTTTTTCCTCCGAAGGCCTTCCACTCCCGGGATGAGGCCCAAATACAATATTCCCAGTGCCTGATTGAGAAGGACAAACACCGGAAGCAGATTCGGGAACTGGAGGAAAAAAACAATGACCTGAGGATTGAAATGGTCCGGAAGGAAGCGTGTATCATTAACCTGGAGTGCAAACTCAGACGCCTCTCCAAGGACAACGGTTATGACCAGGTAAGTTGTACCTCCCGCTGCTTTTGGTTTGGGTGTCCCAAGTCAGAAGACATCCAGTGAAGGTTGAGAAGGTCCATCTTACAGGCTCCGTTTCCTGATCAATGTCCTAGATGAATTCAATTCATCGATGGGGGCGACTTGCTTCCAGAAGTTGCGGATGCTCCATCACTGGAGGCTTTCAAGAAAAAGATTGGAGAGCAGCTTGTCTGGAATGGTAGAGGGTCTTGAGCAGAGGGATGGACTAGAAGACATCCAAGGTCCCTTCCAAGCCTTTTGTTCTATGTTCTAGATGGAACTGGCCAGTTTTTAAAACCCATCCTCTTCTTTCTCGCGCTCTACATGGGGCAGCCCTTGAAGAGTATTCGGAGACTTCAACTCATCCAGAACGCAGCCGCGCGAGCGATTGTGGGTGCACCTCGGTACACCCACGTTACACCTATCCTCCGCGAGCTGCACTGGTTACCGATCAGTCTCCGGATACGCTTCAAGGTGCTAGTCGTCACTTATAAAGCCCTTCATGGTATTGGACCTGGGTACTTGAGAGACTGCCTGCTGCCAATTACCTCCCAAAGACCTATTAGATCTCACAGGGTTGGCCTCCTCTGGGTGCCATCTACCAGCCAATGCCACCTGGCTATTACCCGGGGGAGGGCCTTCTCTGTGGCAGCTCCGGCCCTCTGGAATGAACTCCCCGCAGGGATTCGGACCTTCACCTCTCTCCAGGCCTTCCGAAAAGCCGTCAAAACCTGGCTTTGCCGGCAGGCCTGGGGGTGATGAGTTCCCTCCCCTCTCGACATGTATGGTTGTGCGACTGTTGTTTACTTTTATTATTTGTATTTTGTTTTTTATGCTCCCCCTTTTTCCCCCTTGAATTGTTCGCCACCCTGAGTCCTCCCGGAGAAGGGCGGCATACAAATGATAAAATTCTATTCTATTCTATTCTATTCTATTTCTTCCAGAGTTTGCCACGGAATTTGCCCTTCACCGTGATTTCTCAGATGCTGGAAACCTCCAGGCCCAAAACCAACAGCCAAGAGGCAGATGACTCTTCAACTTCTGAAGAATCCCCCGAAGACAGCAAATTCTTCCCCTTGGATCCACCTCAGTTTAGGAGAAGATTAAACATTAAGGGCTTCCAGGTACGATCCGTGGTGGGGATGGAGGGCTGGAGGACAATCTTTGGATGAGATAGTCAGCACCCCTGCATAGTTCAGACTGGTTTCCAGCTCGCTGAAGAGGGTTGGACTGCGTGATCTGAAGACCCCCTTCCAACTCTTCTCAATTTTCAATCATTGGTTTAACTCCTGTCTTAAGCAGTGGGTTGGACTAGAAGACCTTCAAGGTCCCTTCCAGCCCTCTAATTCTGTGACTTTATGATTCTAACATGTAGCTCCTTAGTGATCCTTAGATTTCGTACCATGTTTGGATGTCCCCTTAAGAGTTTTGTAATCTCTACAACATCTGTTCCTCATCTCTCATGTTTCCTGGCTGTTTTCTTCTTAAATTCATAATAGTGCAATTAGTTTTCCAAGACACCGGAGCGATCTCGTAATTAGAACACGGATGCTTCCGTTCCAGAGGAGAGGCGCAAATTCACTGCTTACCATGGGCAGCGTGTACGAGATGCCGTTCTATGGGGAATGTGAACACACACGGCCCAATTTCACATGGATTGCTTGCTCTCTTTCAGCCTCCAAGAACAAAATCCCCCATCGGTACGAATCGGACGCCAGATCTCCAAGGTCAGAGGAAAGAAAAACTCACGTCCTTGTACATGATGGCTTTTCAGATGCCTCCTTCACAATTTCAGTTCTTGCCTTTGTTCCAAACTAAGAGTTTCCAGTTTCCCAAAAGGGTTTTTTTTTTCAAAAAAACAAAAGCCTCATCCTCCTCTTTCTGATAGTAAACGCTTTCCAGCAGCACTCGAAATGGGCAGGGGATTAGGACAATATTTAGTTCCCGTTCCTCTAGCCAGAAGGTTCCCATCAAAGATGTAGATTGACCAAATTCAGGTCTTCTCTGCTGTGGTTATTTTGAAAGGCTTCCCATCGTTGTGCTCATAATAACCTTGCTGCAGAGAACAATCTTCCATAGGTCTTGCCTAGCTCATGCGTGAATGAAATCACATAGATCAGAGGGGTCAAACTCGATTTCATGGAGGGCCGCATCAGAGTTGTGTTTGACCTTGGAGGGCCAGAGGGTGTGTGGGGTGTGGCTGGGGGCATGACCATGGTGGGTGTGACATGGGGCTCATGCCAAGGGCACCTGTGGTGGCCAAGTGCTAAGGCAGGACTTCCCTGATACCCTCACTCATTCTCATTATAATCTTCCTTCCTTCCTTCCTTCCTTCCTTCCTTCCTTCCTTCCTTCCTTCCTTCTCTTCTTTTTCCTTCCCTCTTCATTCTTCCTTCTCCTTTCTTCTTCCTTCCCTCGTTCCTTCTTCCTTCCTTCCTTCTCTTCTTTTTCCTTCCCTCTTCATTCTTCCTTCTCCTTTCTTCTTCCTTCCCCTCGTTCCTTCTTCCTTCCTTCTCTTCTTTTTCCTTCCCTCTTCATTCTTCATTCTCCTTTCTTCTTCCTTCCCCTCATTCCTTCTTCCTTCCTTCCTTCTCTTCTTTTTCCTTCCCTCTTCATTCTTCATTCTCCTTTCTTCTTCCTTCCCCTCGTTCCTTCTTCCTTCCTTCCTTCTCTTCTTTTTCCTTCCCTCTTCATTCTTCATTCTCCTTTCTTCTTCCTTCCCTCGTTCCTTCTTCCTTTCTTCCTTCTCTTCTTTTTCCTTCCCTCTTCATTCTTCCTTCTCCTTTCTTCTTCCTTCCCCTCGTTCCTTCTTCCTTCCTTCTCTTCTTTTTCCTTCCCTCTTCATTCTTCATTCTCCTTTCTTCTTCCTTCCCTCGTTCCTTCTTCCTTCCTTCCTTCTCTTCTTTTTCCTTCCCTCTTCATTCTTCATTCTCCTTTCTTCTTCCTTCCCTCGTTCCTTCTTCCTTCCTTCCTTCTCTTCTTTTTCCTTCCCTCTTCATTCTTCATTCTCCTTTCTTCTTCCTTCCCCTCGTTCCTTCTTCCTTCTCTTCTCTTCTTTTTCCTTCCCTCTTCATTCTTCATTCTCCTTTCTTCTTCCTTCCCCTCGTTCCTTCTTCCTTCCTTCTCTTCTTTTTCCTTCCCTCTTCATTCTTCATTCTCCTTTCTTCTTCCTTCCCCTCGTTCCTTCTTCCTTCCTTCCTTCTCTTCTTTTCCCTTCCCTGGAGATCTATGGGCTGGTCCTTGAGATGGAAGAGCCACTGCTGCTAGTGAAGCCCCACCCTAGCTCTGGATTAAAAGGCAGAGGGCAGAGATGAATAGGTGTGCAGAAGACAGAGGGGAGAGGAGAGCAGTGGAAATCTATGGGCTGGTCCTTGGGATAGAGGAGCCACCGCTGCTAGCAGAGCCCCATCCTAGCTCTGGGGATAAAAGGCAGAGATGAATAGGTGTGCAGAAGGACAGAGGGGAGAGGAGAGCAGTGGAGATCTATGGGCTGGTCCTTGAGATGGAAGAGCCACTGCTGCTAGCGAAGCCCCACCCTAGCTCTGGGGATAAAAAGCAGAGGGCAGAGGTGAATAGGTGTGCAGAAGACAGAGGGGAGAGGAGAGCAGTGGAAATCTATGGGCTGGTCCTTGGGATGGAGGAGCCACCGCTGCTAGCAGAGCCCTATCCTAGCTCTGGGGATAAAAGGCAGAGATGAATAGGCGTGCAGAAGACAGAGGGGAGAGGAGAGCAGTGGAAATCTATGGGCTGGTCCTTGGGATAGAGGAGCCACCGCTGCTAGCAGAGCCCCATCCTAGCTCTGGGGATAAAAGGCAGAGATGAATAGGTGTGCAGAAGGACAGAGGGGAGAGGAGAGCAGTGGAGATCTATGGGCTGGTCCTTGAGATGGAAGAGCCACTGCTGCTAGCGAAGCCCCACCCTAGCTCTGGGGATAAAAAGCAGAGGGCAGAGGTGAATAGGTGTGCAGAAGACAGAGGGGAGAGGAGAGCAGTGGAAATCTATGGGCTGGTCCTTGGGATAGAGGAGCCACTGCTACTAGCAGAGCCCCATCCTAGCTCTGGGGATAAAAGGCAGAGATGAATAGGTGTGCAGAAGACAGAGGAGAGGAGAGCAGTGGAAATCTATGGGCTGGTCCTTGGGATGGAGGAGCCACTGCTGCTAGTAAAGCTCCACCCTAGCTCTGGGGATAAAAAGCAGAGGGCAGAAGTGAATAGGTGTGCAGAAGACAGAGGGGAAAGGAAAGCAGTGGAAATCTATGGGCCAGTCCTTGGGATGGAGGAGCCACTGCTGCTAGTAAAGCCCCACCCTAGCTCTGGATTAAAAGGCAGAGGGCAGAGGTGAATAGGTGTGCAGAAGACAGAGGAGAGGAGAGCAGTGGAAATCTATGGGCCGGTCCTTGGCATTCGCTGGCTGGGGAATTCTGGGACTTGAAGTCCAGACATCTTCAAGTTGCTAAGGTTGAGAAACACTGCCCTAAATGAACTGTTGTAAGTTCAGGACCGCCCTTAAAAAGCCAGAAGGCTTTGCAAGCCTTCTTTGCGCGAAATGATGCGTATGGCACAACTGAAAAGCCAACACCTCTGTTGCTTGCCTTTCTCTCTGACCCTCTCCGCTTTTGCAGTCCTTCAAAGCCACAACGAAGAGAAGGTTGAGACCATCCAGAGCTACCCTGAAGCATCTTCCCAACCCATCTCCATCAACAACTCCACGGGCAGCTGCGAAGTGAACAAAATTGTAAGGAAGTTGAAAGGCTGGTCTTTCTTTGTTCACCCAGTTGTGGGGTATCCTTCTTCCTCTGTTTGCAATTCCGGAAATTGAAGTGTTTTTACTCCACAACTTCCTGTGTAAATGCTTGAATACGATTTCTTTTCCTGCGTGAATGTTACCGTGTTTCCCCGAAAATAAGACAGGGTCTTATTTTCTTTTGATACCCCCCCCTTCCCAAATAAGTGCTTGGGCTTATTTTTAGGCAGGTCTTATTATTATTATTTGATTAAAGGGTTCCACCACAAAACCACGGAGTACAAAATCGCGCTCGACGAAAGCGCGCATTTGACGTCATCACAGTGCGACGAAAACATCGCGCTGTGATCGAAAAATGTAAAAATAAAGCAAAAACCTTACCCTAACCCCCCCAAACCTAACCCTAAACCTAACCCTAAACCTAACCCTTAACCTAACCCTAAATCTAACCCTAAACCTAACCGTTAACCTAACCCTAAATCTAACCCTAAACCTAACCCTTAACCTAACCCTAAGTCTAACCCTTAACCTAACCCTAAATCTAACCCTAAATCTAACCCTAAACCTAACCCTAAACCTAACCCTAAACCTAACCCTTAACCTAACCCTAAATCTAACCCTAAACCTAACCGTTAACGTAACGCTAAACCTAACCCTAACCCTTAACCTAACGCTAAACGTAACCCTAACGCTCTAAACCTAACCCTAACCCTTAACTTAACCCTAACCCTAACCCTAAACCTAACCCTTACCTTTATGTGAATTGGCTTGCTTTAATTTTAATTTTATTTCAATTTTTAATTTTTTTCGTCGCGCTGTGATGACGTCACATGCGCGCTTTCGTCGATCGCGATTTTCTCCTCCGCGGTTTTGACGGGTCACGGATTAAAGTTTTTAAACTTTTCTATTTTCATAACATATAATCAGATGTATACTATTACATAACCAACATCATATTGTATTATTAAATCCATCTTACCAACAACTCCCCCCCCAAAATTATTGGCTCTTCTGCTCTCCATACACCATATTTGTACTTTATCCATCACTTTCTTCTCCCTCTCTCCTCCCCCTCCCTCCCTCCTTTCTTTGTCATCCTTCTCTTCTCTACTTCTCCTTCCTCTCTCCTTCTCCTCCCTCCCTTTACCATTCCTCCTTTCTCTCCTCCTCTCTCCCCCTTGCCCTCTCTCTTTTCCCTCTCTTCTTCCCTTACCTTTCTCCTCTACTTCCCACTCTTCATCTCATTTACTTGGTGTATTTCAGCTTCTGGGCGAGCTCCCTTTTATGTTGATGGTATTTATAATCCTTCTTCAATATGCATATTTAATTTTTTCTCCTCTTTTTTTAGTAAAAAAAAAAGAGTGATATAACAGAAAAGTATACATATATAGTCATTGTGCTTTTAACCACCACCCCCAACCTAATTTTGGTCAAGCTGTAGATCAGGTCTTATTATTTTTGAGGTTCAGGAGGCGGCGAGTGTGGCCACCTCATGGCTGCTGCTGTGTTGCGCATCGCTGGGCCTTCCCAAAACTAAGAAAGGCACACTGAGATTCTTCTAAGCAGATTTACTGTTCCTCACCGGTAGACAGCACTCTTGCCAAACTAAAGCAGACAACTTTCACCATAAAGACCTATTCCGGGAACCATTGAGGAGGAGCTGTCTTCATCCTCTTTCTCTCACACAAACTATGTTGTCTCTTCCTCCTCTGGAATTCACTCCCTCCCTCCCAGGAAATCCAGAGGGGGGGGATTATTTTTGTCGACTTTCTCATTTTTGGGACAGAGCTGCAAAGCTGACCCTGCTTCATTTCTGGACTGAGAAAAGATCTCGTGAATTCTTCTTGTAAATATCACCAAAACTATTGAAGGATCTACTTCTGCTTGTAAGGAAAGGATGTATTTGTCTGCACCTACGGGGGAAACCCAGCTCAGTCTTTCTGCAAGAGCTCACACATGTATGCAGACTAAAAGATTGGTGTCAACAGCGGGAGGGATGCTTAAAATCACTCCCCAAAGTCTCCGTACAGGGGGGGGGGGAAATCTATTTCTATGTATCAGCTCCACTCGATGGCTGCAGGTTTGATGACAACGGAGGCCTCTGCAAATATCGCACAGTTGCCTTCGTATCTTTCTTTTCACAACGCTTTTAATTATACATGCCCCATATTTGCTTGTTGTGCTTTCCGATTGATTCCCCCCCCCCTTTTCCAGGGAGCCTTTCTTCGTGTGCGTTGAGATTGCTCAAATTGTTTTGATAGACTTGTTCCATTCCTTCGGCTGTTTGTAATGTTTGACAAGGCCTTGTCTGTTTGTTTTCCTTGTGCGGTGCTGCTGTAAGCCGTCTTAAGCTGCCTCTGTTGTAGACGGCGGAGCCTCGCAATCCTATTAAATAAATATAAATTAAAATAATCTTCCCCCCCACCACCACCCTCACCCCCATCCCTCCACCAACTCTTGAACCCGAGGAACTGATTTCATGGCTTAAATTGAAGTCATTGGGGGAGAAGGAGGAAGGAGGGAAAAAAACACCCCACCCATTAGTTATTATGTAAATCACTGCTCCGAGATGAATAGACTGCCATATTCCGCTTAACAGATACCATATCACAAGCTTACCGTTACTGCTGGAAAAGAATCCAAATAGGAAGCTGTTGAAATATTCAACTCTGCCTAATGTGCAAACTGCACACACAACTTGGCTGCGGTGGAAACAGCCACCGTATCACTCTGGGCTTCTGGCAGATGTATTTGGAATGCATTTATGCATCCGTGCTCCTCCATACATGCATTCATTCCCACGTCCACCGACACACACACACTCTCACACACACACAGAGACACCTTTTGCTCCGTGTGATTTCTTTCCCGCTTGCCTTATAAAATGGGTTATCAGCTTTTCATGACAGCCCCCATCCTAAATTCTGTTCCTAATTCCGAATGGAATGAAAGGACTCGGATGAAAGCCACAAAGAGTAGGAAAACTTTTGGGGCTCCCCCCCCAAAAAAACCCCAAGAAAGATACATTGCGGTTCTTCTAAATCAGTGGTGGGTTGCCAATTTTATTACTACCGTTTTGGGGGGGCGCGTGCATGGGCAAAAGCGTCCAGGCAGGTAGGCGGAGCCTCCCACCGCTGTTACTATTGGTTCACCCGATCCGGGTCGAACCGAGAGCAACCCACCTCTCTTCTGAATAGATTCCTTTATTGTGTCTCACCTTCAGGCAGGAATCTTGCCAGACTAAAGCAAACTATTTGCCCTGTTAAACGTATACTCTGGGAACCATTGAGGAGGAGCTGTCTTCATCCTCTTTCTCCCCCACAAACTGTATTGTCTCTTGCTCCTCTGGAATACAGCCCCTCCTTTCCTCCCTCCTGGGAATCCAGACCGCATTCCACGACAACAACAGAATATTAAAGCTAGTAGATGCAGAAGCTCTGATTTGTTTTCCTCCGAGGCAGGAAACTCATCATCATGATTGCCCCCGTTGACGATTTCAGTTTGTTTCTTTTCTCGTCCTTCCCTTCTGAAACCCAGCAAACCCTGAGATATCGCTGTGCCAGCATTATGTCCACCACTCCGGAGCCTCCAGGAAATGATTCCATCCTCCGACGGAACAAAGATGTCCCACACTCAAGGTAAATGTCCCTTGGCCAACTGGGGAGAAAGGAAGGGCCTATGTGAACCAGGAAACTTGGATGAAAACAGGGATGGGCTTCAAAAATTTTAGCAAGGGGTTCTCTGCCTGGTTGTTGGGTGGGCATGGCCTAGTCATGACCACGGTGGCATGGCCTAGTCAGCCTTCCGCACCACAGAGGGGGACATTTTTGCCCTCCCCAGGCATCGGAGGCCCTCTGGAAGCCAGCAACCTACTGTCCTTCTGCTTTTGAGTCCTCTTCTCTTTCCAGGATTTGGTCTAAAATCAATGGTCCCCACAGATCAAATACTGGGTTCCACCACAAAACCGCGTTCGACTAAAGCGCGCTCGACGAAACCGCGTAGCTGACGTCATCACAGGGCGACAACAGCGCGGAGACAGAAGCACGCTGTAAACGCTAAACCTAAACCTAACCCCCCTAAATCTAATCCTAAACCTAACCCTAAACCTAACCCTTAACCTAACCCTAAACCTAACCCTAATCCTAACCCTAAACCTAACCCTAACCCTAACCCTAACCCTTAACCTAACCCTAAACCTAACCCTAAACCTAACCCTAAACCTAACCCTAACCCTAACCCTAACCCTAACCCTAACCCTTAACCTAACCCTAACCCTAACCCTAACCCTAACCCTTAACCTAACCCTAAACCTAAAC
The DNA here is from genome assembly GCF_051295495.1 of Thamnophis sirtalis. Lineage (NCBI taxonomy): Eukaryota > Metazoa > Chordata > Lepidosauria > Squamata > Natricidae > Thamnophis > Thamnophis sirtalis. The sequence continues at coordinate 3,503,898 of NW_028261394.1, read as the reverse complement.
CTAAACCTAACCCTTACCTTAACTTGAATCGGCTTGCTTTCAAAGCGCTATTTAAAGCGCCCTTCTTTCTCCGCGCTTGCTGTTGTTGCTCTGTTGATGACGTCAGCGACGCGGTTTAATCGGGCGCGCTTTAGTCGCGCGCGGTTTTGTCGTGCCACGACGTCAACCATCTAGATGTATCCTCCAGACAGACAAATGTTGAGCCTTATTTCCCTGGATCCTTTCCCCAACCCAATTCCTACCTCCAGAAACTATCCCGGCCTGATGGAGGAGGAACTCAAATACGAGATGATGTGGTGTCATTTCTCCACTCCGCCTTGAAGGCGATTACAACCTTCCTGAGTTCCATTACCTTGAGCCAATTTAAAATCTGACGTTAAACTTTCTTTTAAAAAAAAAAAGAAATCAGGAAATTCAATCACAAGTATCTTAAGTGAAAGTTTAGAGGCAGGAGGAAGACGCAGGAGAGAGTGACCATGTTCGGCCCATTCCAGACAGCAGGTAACTACCGTGTGCTGTCAAAGGCGTGTAGGGATCGTAAGTTTTTATTCGTCCAAAATGAAAATATGCAGTGGAAACTGCCTTCTCCTGGTCGTGCAAGAGGAAGACATTTACTATACGATTTTACTGATGGTATAACATGATCCGAGGTAAGCGTGATCATTTATTCAATGTTTTCCTACCTCCGTGGAGCGTTCCTCGATCTGATTTACTGGGACAATTTTAAGCGCTGAGTTAGACCTTTTTCACAAGCGCAGGTAACATTCGTCTGACGTCTGGAAATAAAAAAGCAGCCAGTTTCAGGGGGACGTGATTGGAAGAAGGCACGGAACGGGTTGGCATATACAATCCTCAACCCCTACAGCAGAGATCCATCTTCTCTGTGGGAAGTTATGGTCCCTGCAGGAGCCATTCCGAGTACAAAAAGTGAACCCAAAAGAGATTTATACACATTCCTTCTCCTTGCCTTCCAGTCCCAGCCTCCAGAAGCTTCGTTTCCTTTCCAAAAATTAGGAGCGTTGTGTGTAACATGTAGTTCGGCCTCCAACGTCATGAAGGAAGCGGTCGATCGTGAAGTCACTTCCTTTTTTTCCCTACTGCCTTCAAAGGTGGTGTCCATTCCTCTCTAGAAAATCTAGTGCAGGTGCTAACATTAGCAAAAGAGGACACACACACACACACACACACACACACACACACACACACGAGGCAGGTGCATATGGCTGTTTTCTAACCTAGGCTTCGCCAGCTGCACGAAGCTGAGTCCTTGTCCCGATAAACCCCTTTTATTTAATTGACAGTGAATTCCTCTCCAGCAAAGTATTTCCTCTCCCACAGTCTTCCAAGATAGTTCACAATTACCGACCTTTATCAGGCTTGGACAGTGGCCAGGTCGATATCTTTTCAGACTCTACCGCAATACTTGGCAAGAACGCAGGAATGAACTAATGGTCTCCTGCAAACTCCACTCCCCTTTCGCTCCTCTTTTATTTCCCCTGAGAGGGGCCATTCACCGTCCACCTGTGACCTCACTCCCAAGTCGACCCTTGTTCCTTAGCTGTTCCCGTTGTCTGGCAACTCTGCGCATGCGCACACTGGGAACAGGCTCCAGCTGTTCCTCTGCCTCACTGATGTCTGACTCCGACGGCAGCTGATAACTGTCAGACGGCTCTGGCCCCCTCTCTGCCTCCGACACAGAGCCCTCATCAGAGCCTTCCCCAGACTCCAGGACTGGCCCATCTTCCTCCCCAACCTCCTCACTGTCCGAATCTGTTGCCAGCTCTTCTGGCCGCTGGTGGGCCGCAACAGGCTGGGTGTGTGGAATAAAATATCCCAATGGGTTTGCTTGCATTTGGTAAAGTGATCGATGCAATTTTACCGTTGCGCTCACCTCAAAACCCTTCTCCTTTCAAATAATAATAGTCATAATAACCGCAACACGGTTCCAAAAGAATAGCAGAGCCATCTGTGCAACAGATGTGTCATATTTCATAGGCAAGAGCTGGAAATGATAAGAAGAGCCAAATCTTCTTCTTTGGAGAGCATCATAACATCTTCCCAGGGCCTGATGTCTCCTTTTTGTTACCCCGGTTTTGTGTCCCACTCTTGGTGCCACCTTTTCCAATCTTGCCTCCTTCCCTTCACCCACCATCTGTCTCTCTTGGCGCCTGCTCACTCTCCCTTGGCCACCTTTGGCCCCTTCCTCCATCAGAGAAGTTTTTATTTGGGCTACCTGCTGAGGGATATTAAGATGTGCAAACGAGACACTTGTGGAGAGAGAGACAGAGAGAGACAGAGAGACAGAGAGACAGACAGAGAGAGAGAGAGAGAGAGAGAGAGAGAGAGAAATCAGTATCTATTTCTTCATTCCAGTTTGACTGAAGAAGATGACAGTTTTGGCTGTGATGCTCTGGAATTAGAAGGTAAGAGATGTTTGGAAGATGTTCTTCTTTTTAAAGACTAGCGTTCTGAGTACAGTCACATCATCCGGTGGACAGAGATGATCTTCTGGACCTTATTTAGACCTCATAATTCTTTATGAATGATCTCTGTCTGAAATGTTGCCCAGTCCTACTCCAATTTAAAGGTAAAGACCTATCAGAAGAATAACAAATTGTCCATCCGCAGTTCCTACTTGTCAGGATATTCCTGGTCATTTGGGACATCTTCATGTAGGCCTTTTGCAAACGGTAGAGTTGTAAGCCAACAGCTTTCCTCTAGAAGGTCTTTCAACTTCTCAATCCCGACAAGGTCAGCCAGAAGTTTGCTGCTATGTAGAAAGGAACATGGATGGATCCATAAAGTTCATGAGAAGATCACCAGGAGACCAACTGATTTGGAAAGACTCCTTACCCTGTTTATTTTCTCATTGAACCCAATGAGAATCCATCCAGGCAAATGTATCAAGTCCTGTCTATATTTCAATCCGTTATTCCTTCTTTTACTCTTTCTTTGAGAAGGATATTTTTCCCTCCATTTCATGAATTTATTTATTCCATGCTTCCTTTTCCAGATGATGTCCCTGACAGATATTCCTCATTACCTTCCTCCTCATCTTCCCACCATTCTGAAGGGCTGGATCTAGAACAAGTCAACTCTATTTTCAGAAAGTTCTCTCTGGAAAGGTATGGTGTGACTTGCAGTCGGCTTTAGGCACTCCACAAAATGGGATTGTAAAATTCCTTTTTTCTTGGATTGTACCATTACTGGGGGGGTTACTGTAGAAACAGTGGTCACCAATTTCCCATGAGAAAATTTTGATGGTCCTCAGGAAAATTATTTGCATTTTTTTATATTGCACGAAATCCGGGGTCCTCAAACTACGGCCCCTGGGATGGATACGTGCAATGAACGCTTGTGTTGCTGCAGAGAGTCTCCCCCTTCGGGGTCTTTTTGTGGGGGTCGGAGGGGGGCAGAAATTCCGACTTGGGGTCTGCTTCGGCCTCCTGGTGGGGGGCTTTGGGCGAAGGTTGGAGGGAAGCACCGCTGGTGGCGAAGAGCCGGAGGGCCTCGTTCCAGTGGGACTGCATCATGGCCTGGAATTGGCTGACCATCTCAGCCCGCTGAGCCTCCAGGCACCAGTCCCTGGCCTTGAACTCCTGCAGGTCTTTCCTCTGCTTGGAAAGCCCATGCTCCTAGTCCTCAGTGAGGTGCTTCTGCTGAGCCTCCTTCTCGGTCCAACTTGAACTGAACTGTTTTGCCAACTCTTTCTCCTGGTGGCTGCTTAGCTCCAGCAACTGCTTCCTGTTGGAGCCCTAAGGAGCCCGGGCGGGGAGGCGAGGAGTTGCGAGTAGAGGCTGGCAAGGCGCCCCTTAACTTGAGTGGCATCAAGTTGGCCACACCCACCCAGTCACACGATCATCTAGCCACGCCCACCCAGTCGGTCATTAGGCAGATCCTATTAATTTAATTTAATTTAATTTAATTTAATTTAGAGCCGAGGTGGCGCAGTGGTTAAATGCAGCACTGCAGGCTACTTCAGCTGACTGCTAGATCAGCAGCTCAGCGGTTCAAATCTCACCGGCTCAGGGTTGACTCAGCCTTCCATCCTTCCGAGGTGGGTAAAATGAGGACCCAGATTGTTGTTGGGGGCGATATGCTGACTCTGTAAACCGCTTAGAGAGGGCTGAAAGCCCTATGAAGCGGTATATAAACCTAACTGCTATAATTTAATTAACCACATTTATATGCCGCCCAATCCTGAAGGACTCCGGGCGGCTTATGAAAATAAAGAGAAAAAAAATTTATTAGTGGTCTGCAGGATTTAAAATTATGAATTTTGGTCCCTGAGGTCCGAAAGGTTGGTGAGCCCCATCATAGGGAATGAGGTACCCCTCCTGATCATCCGCAGCATCCAGAAAAACTATTCTTTCATTCTTCTGAAGAATACATGAGTTCGCGTAAATTCATTTTAGCTCAGAAAGACAGAGAAATAAAGCTCGGCGGGTGGAGAGACTTGAAATGATTTGCAAGTTCCAGATGCTGATTTTCCAAGCTAAATTTTGAAAGGCCATCAAGCTTTTTTGCCCACAGATATTTCAGAAAGCCCGTTGCCCTCATTTCGTTTCCTGCTGGGTCGCATCCCGAGTCTGAGTTAACACCGTGCCGAATTCTATTTGTGATTTCACTCCATTTTTCTTTTTTTGTGGTCCAAGTTCCAGCTGCTTAGAGAAGTTGTTTTAAATTTTTCTCGCGGCTCTTTTGGAAGCCACCTCGCGACTGGAAGGGCTCCAGAGAGCAGCACCTAATGTAGTGTTCAGTCCCATGTGTTTCTAAATTTCCCGCTGCCTCTCCTGGCTTTAGGCAAAAACCCTCAGATGCAACTTCGGTTTAGACGAGACACATAATTGCGGTCAAGAACGAAACTGTGAACATAGCAGATGGTTTGTGGGTGGCCTGCAAAGAAGTCAGACCCTTCCTCCATAGCTATGTCCCAGAATTTGAAAGCCTTAAAGTTTTCCTCCTCCTCCTCTTCTTGTTAAAATGTTTTTATTTTTCATTTTCATACAGTCACATATATACTGTGCATAACCGGGGCCATACAACATTAAACAATAATCACAGCAGTTCCTCTTGTCAACAATACCTCCAGAAATATAAATAAAATAAAACTCAAACGCAAACTCAAATAGAAACCCAATATACCTCTTCCGCTCTCCAAACACCTCTTTCTTCCGCCCCCCTCCAACTTACTATCTTCCCTCCATCATTCCCCTCTACCCTACTTCCCCTCCCCCTCTACCACTCCTCTCTCCCAATACACTCCCTTCCTTCCTTCTCACCCTCCCTCCCATCCTCTCTCCCGCCCTCTCTCCCCCTCTTCCTTCTATCCCACTCCTCCTCCCCTTGGTGTATTTCTACTATATGTCAATGTATTCAGCTTGTCCTATTTTTACGGAGAAATTAAAGAGAAACAGTATACATGTGAAGTCGCATAACGTTGAAATCTAACTCATAGTATATGTCCCCCCCTCCCCTCCCCTCCCCCCTAACACCCCACCTCCCTCCCCCCCACCCGACTTCCCAGAGCCCGTACACGGTATAGATTTTTAACAAACACAGTCTAAAATATATTGAGACAAAAGAAATTAAAAAAAGAGGTTAATAACATCTCTACATTGATCTTAGCTTCTTCCTGTTACACTAACTTTGAACAGTTTAACTCATTCCTGATCCTAAGCGTAGGTCTGAATGAGCGAATCCTTGGCTCATCTCTTGAAGGCCTTGGCAAGCATCTGAGATACATCGATGCCACTGTCCCATTTAGCCTAGCAACTGCTGGTTCCCCCCCTCCCCCATACCCTTTTCAGCCCCTTCTCAGGGTGATCTGAGAAGGTGAGAAGGACCTGTCCCTCCTTTTTTAAAAAAATGTTTTTTATCGAACACAAATTAAAACTAGTGTAACTGTCCTGGCGAAATCTTTGCCCTACATGCCAAGATATCAAGTTATACATCATAACCACCCTGCTTTTTAACATTTGATCTATTCCGTATTTACAAATATAAAAACATCATATTTCCAACCATATTGCTTTGTTTTCATCTTATACATTTCCACCATTAATAGTTTCATACGTAATTCTAATCTCCGTTCTATAAATCTTAGCCATTGCTTATTTGGGGGGGAGGGGGGGTCTTTCCTTTTTTTGGTTCCAACCATCGATAAAATTTATCCCAGATCTTATAATATTCTGATTCGTCTTTATTCTTCAATTCCATCGTCAATTTATCCATTTCAGCGCAAGTCAGAATTTTCCTAATTATTTCCCCTTCCTGTGGAATTTCCCTGTTTTTCCAATTTTGGGCAAAGACCATTCTTGCTGCCGTAATAATATGTATTGTTAAGTAAATTACCCCCTTTGATATATTTATTGTTTATAATTCCCAAAAGAAATGGTTCTCGTGTGAATTCTATTCCCTCTCTGGATATCTCTATCAGCCACGTTTGGATTTTCCACCAATATTCTTTCTTTTTTGTTAATTGAAAATTTTTGGGAAAAAAACTTTTACAAATGTTTACCGCCCCCCCTGCCCTCCCTACCCGAACCCCACCAACCTTCCCCCCCCACAACTTTCCAGAACCAATACAGAGTATAAATCATTAACAAAGATGTTCTAAAATAAACTTAAAGAAAGTTAGTATCATCTTTCATTTGAGCTTTAACTCCTCTTTGCTAGGCTAACTCTAAACAGATTATATCATTCCTTGTTTCTTCAGTCATAAACTATCTGGAATTTCTTAGTCCCGTATTTATTTTGAATATAATCAATCCATCTTCTCCACTCCAGTTTATATCTCTCATTTGAGTGGTCCTTGAGATATGCTGATATTTTAGACATCTCTGCTAAGTTTGTTACTTTTAATGTCCTTTCTTGAATAGTAGGCAAATCTTCCTTCTTCCAGTATTGCGCCACCAACAGTCTTGCTGTGGTTATTAAATACAAAATCAAGTTAGTCTCTATAACAGTACAATCAGTAGTTATACCTAACAAGAATAACTGAGGGGTAAACTTTATCCTTTTTTAAAGAACATTTTGCATAATCCACCATGTTTTTATCCAAAATGCTTTTACCTTTTTACAAGTCCACCATATATGGTAATATGTAGCATCAACGCAATATTCTTTTTGGCACCACCCCCACATGTGGCAGTACGTGCCTGATTCACAATCACATTTCCAACAATTTGGCACTGCATTTCTAAACATTTTGGCTATTCCCGCGGGTGGAAGATGCCACCTATAAAACACTTTATATATCTAGGAAATTCCAGATAGCTTATGATTAAGATCAGAAATGATACAAATTGTTTATAGTTAGCCTAGCAAGGAGGAGCTAAGCTCAATTCAAAGATGTTATTAACTCTCTATTTTCTCTTTAAGTGTATTTTAAACTGTTTTTGTTAAAGATTTATACCTTGTATTGGTTCTGGGAAGTCAGGGTGGGGGAAGGTTGGGGGGGTGGGGGGGAGAGGGGGGAGGGAGTGGAGCTTAGTAAGTTGGAGGAGGGATGTTGGATGATTGTACATGTATACTGCTATTTTTTCTTTTTTATGTATATTGAAATGGAATTATAAATACCATCAACACAAAAGGGAGTTGCTCAGAAGCTGAAACACACCAAGTGAATGAGAGGAAGAGTGGGAAGCAGAGGAGAGAAGAAAGATAGGAAGAGAGGGACAGGAGAGAGGGGGAAGACGAGGTGTACAAGGAGGAGTGGTAAGGGGAGAGAGGAGAAGGAGAAAGGAAAGGGAGGTAGAGTAGAAAATGATGGAGGGAAGACAGGATGTAGAAGAGTGGGAAGCAGAGGAGAGAAGAAAGATAGGAAGAGAGGGACAGGAGAGAGGGTGAAGGGGGAAGACGAGGTGCATAAGGAGGAGTGGTAAGGGGAGAGAGGAGAAGGAGAAAGGAAGGGGAAGTAGAGTAGAAAATGATGGAGGGAAGACAGGATGTAGAAGAGTGGGAAGCAGGGGAGAGAAGAAAGATAGGAAGAGAGGGACAGGAGAGAGGGTGAGGGGGGAAGACGAGGTGTACAAGGAGGAGTGGTAAGGGGAGAGAGGAGAAGGAGAAAGGAAGGGGAGGTAGAGTAGAAAATGATGGAGGGAAGAAAGGATGTAGAAAGGGGGAGGAGAGAGGGGGAAGAAAGTGTCGGATAAGGTATAAATATGGTGCATGGAGAGCAGAAGAGCCAATAACTGTTTTTTTCCCCCCCTTTGGTAGTTGATGGTAAGATGAATTGATGTAAGTACTTAATAATACAACATGATATTGACTATGCAATAGTATACATGTGATTATATGCTATGGAGTTTATTTAAAGGTAGTATGATTGTAAAAAAAACGTGGCACGACAAAACCGCGGTCCAGTAAAGCGCGCCCGATTAAACCGCGTCGCTGACGTCATCAGCAACACGACAACAGCGACCGCAGAAAATAAGGGCGCTTTAAAAAGCGCTTTGAAAGCAAGCCGATTCAAGTTAAGGTAAGGGTTAGGGTTAGGGTTAGGGTCAGGTTAAGGGTTAGGGTTAGGTTTAGGGTTAGGTTAAGGGTTAGCGTTAGGTTTAGGGTTAGGTTAAGGGTTAGCGTTAGGTTTAGGGTTAGGTTAAGGGTTAGGGTTAGGGTTAGGTTAAGGGTTAGGTTTAGGGTTAGGTTAAGGGTTAGGTTTAAGGTTAGGTTTAGGGTTAGGTTTAGGGGGGTTAGGTTTAGGTTTAGAGGTTAATTTTAGCTTTAGCGTTCACAGCGTGCTTTTTTCGTCGCGCTGTGATGACGTCAGGTACGCGGTTTCGTCGAGCGCGCTTTAGTCGAACGCGGTTTTGTGGTGGAACCAAAAAAACAAAACACTTTATATACCCTTCTTTTGTTGACACAGGCCATTCCGCCCCTCGGTGACCTCCGTCGTACGTCTCCACAACGTCTTCCACGCCGTCCAGCAGATAGTGGTCAACGGGGACACGCTGAGCTCAGAGATCAGTTTGCTGGGAGGGAACATCAAAGGAAGCTTTGTCCACTCCGTGAAAATCAACTCCACGGCGGGGAAAGCTGGCCTCCGGGAAGGCTACCAACTGCTTCTGGTGAGGCGTCCATATTTCCTAGCCATCCCTGCAAGCATCCCCAAGGATGGTCCGTCCACATTTCTTTGAAGTGATGAATGAGTGAAGTCTTCTTATTTTCCTTCCTCGCTTGCTGTAACCGAGCTCTACGTTGCCCAGGGCAGAGTCTCCAACTTTCGAAAAAAAACACCTTTTCAGGAAGGTTCATATTGGAGGCATCAGCTGTCCCTTCATCCTGTGCCCCTTCGAGGGCGAGGGGAAAAAAAATATCTATATAACAAATCACATTATGCTGTTGTTGAAGACCAGGGGTGGGTGGAGGTGTTGGCTGTGTAATTTAGTAAGTGGAATGAATTGCCAGGAGGGAGAATAAAGCTCTCTTCCTTATCACCAGGTGGAAGGCTGCATCCGAGGAGAACATATGAGCGTTCCCCTGGATACTTGCACCAAGGAGGAAATTCACTGGACAATTCAGAGATGTAGTGGGCCAGTTACGTTGCACTGCAAACCAAATCATGAAGGTGAGAGATACCACCCTTTGAAACCTACGGGCGAGAAGGTCTATTTATCTTTAGGATCTGGGAGGCGGATAAAAGGACAGGAGGATTGATCTTTGGAAGCCAGAATAATCCATTATACATTGTTAAAAAAAAAAACCTGAGTTCCTGTTTATTTTCATGATCACCCCTAAAAGTTGGAGCTGCAGAGCTGGTAGTAGAGACGGTTTCAGTGGTGGGTTTCAAAAATTTTTTAGAACCTACTCTGTGGGTGTGGCCTCCTTTGTGGGAGTGGCTTGCTGGCCATGTGACCTGGTGGGAGTGGTTTGCCACCCATGTGTTTTGTTTTCTTTCTTTCTTTCTTTCTTTCTTTCTTTCTTTCTTTCTTTCTTTCTTTCTTTCTCTCTCTCTCTCTCTCTCTCTCTCTCTCTCTCTCTCTCTCTCTCTCTCTCTTTCCTTCCTTTTGCCTCCTTTGTGGGAGTGCTTGCCGGCCATGTGTTTTCTTTCTTTCTTTCTCTTTCTCTCTCTCTCTCTGTCTCTCTCTCTCCTTCCTTTTGTCTCTCTGTCCCTTTTTCCTTTTTTTCTTTCATCTTTCTCACTTTTTCTTTCTTTTTTTCTTTTTTTCTTTATTTCTTTCTTCCTTTCTTTCTCTTTCTGTGTGTGTGTGTGTGTGTGTGTGTGTGTGTCAGTGGTGGGTTTCAAAATTTTATGGAACCTCTTCTGTAGGTGTGGCCTGCTTTCTGGGTCCACTGGTGGAACCTCTTCTAACCGGTTCGGTAGATTTGACGAACCCGTTCTACCAAACTGGTGAGAACTGGTAGGAACCCAACTCTGGATGGTTTCTACAGTTGAAATCTCTGCCCCCAATTCGCAATTGTGTAATGGGAAATTTGATGTTTCCTAGAACTAAGGAGACATTTTCTGACAGTGAGGACAATTAAGCAGTGGAACAGAAGTTGCCTCCAGAAGTTGTGGGTGCTCCATCACCGGAGGTTTTCAAGAAGAGATTTGGGCAACTATTTGTCTGAAATGGAATGGGATCTCCTGCTTGAGCAAGGGGTTGGACTAGAAGACCTCCAAAGTCCCTTCCAGCTCTGTTAGTCTGGTGTTGAGTTGACAAGATGGATGGGCACAATTGTACCTGTGGAACAATCGCAGTAGGGATTCAGTCAGTGTTTCTCAAACTTGGTGATTTTAAGATGGGTGAAGCTTCTACCCAACGAGGGAGGACCAAAGCAGCTTCTTCATTTCATGGAACTGGTTGTGGTTGTGTCCTTTCCGATCTAGGTTATCAGAAGCTGCTTTCAGAAATGGAAGAAGGTCTGATCACCTCTGGCGACTCCTTCTACATCCGGCTGAATCTCAGCATCTCCAGCCACCTGGACTGCTGCTCCCTCTCCGTGAAGTGTGATGAGATCTTGCACGTCCTTGACACCATGTACCAGGGGAAGTGTGAGTGGTTTTGTGCCAGAGTCCATCCCGTCACCAACAAAGATGAAGAAACTGGGACAGTCCCCAATTACAGCAGGTGGGTACCCCCTCCTGAGCACAAGGGAAGGGGTGAAATCCAGCAGGTTCTGGAGAACTGGTAGCAGAAATTTTGAGTTGTTCTGAGAACCAGTAGCAGAAATTTTGAGTTGTTTGGAGAACCAGTAGCAGAAAATTTGAGTTGTTCAGAGAACCAGTAGCAGAAATTTTGAGTTATTCGGAGAACCGGTAGCAGAAAAATTGACTTATTCAGAGAATCGGTAGCAGAAATTTTGAGTTTTTCGGAGAACCGGTAGCAGAAAAATTGACTTGTTCAGAGAACGGGTAGCAGAAATTTTGAGTTGTTCGGAGAACCGGTAGCAGAAAATTTGACTTGTTCAGAGAACCAGTAGCAGAAATTTTGAGTTGTTGGGAGAACCGGCAGCAGAAAATTTGACTTGTTCAGAGAACCAGTAGCAGAAATTTTGAGTTGTTGGGAGAACCGGCAGCAGAAAATTTGACTTGTTCAGAGAACCAGTAGCAGAAATTTTGAGTTGTTGGGAGAACCGGCAGCAGAAAATTTGACTTGTTCAGAGAACCAGTAGCAGAAATTTTGACTTGTTCAGAGAACCAGTAGCAGAAATTTTGAGTTATTCGGAGAACCGGTAGCAGAAAATTTGACTTGTTCAGAGAACTGGTAGCAGAAATTTTGAGTTGTTCAGAGAACCGGTAGCAGAAATTTTGAGTTGTTTGGAGAACCAGTAGCAGAAATTTTGAGTTGTTTGGAGAACTGGTAGCAGAAATTTTGAGTTGTTTGGAGAACCGGTAGCAGAAATTTTGAGTTGTTTGGAGAACCAGTAGCAGAAATTTTGAGTTGTTTGGAGAACCGGTAGCGGAAAATTTGAATTGTTCAGAGAACCGGTAGCAGAAATTTTGAATTGTTCAGAGAATAATTCAAATGCCACCTCTGGCTGGCCGCAGAGTGGAGTGAGAATGGAGATTTTGAAGTATTCTTCCCCTGCTGTGCCCACCAAGCCACGCCCACCAAGCCATGCCCACAGAACTGGTAGTAAAAAACCTTAAATGTCACCACTGGAGCAGGGGATGTAAATGGGATACGGGCAGTGGTGGGATTTCAAATCCTTTTCTACTGGTTCTATGGGAGAGCACTGTGGGTGCAGTACTCAAAGAGCGCCCTCGGTATCAGTGGTAGTGAGTTGAGCTGTTTTTTAAACTGCCACATGATTCCGCTTTGCCATGGGAATCAGCTAAGCTAAAAAAACAAGATAATATAGGGCAGGGAATGACAGGGGGAGGAGGGTAGGGCTAGCCAGAGGTGGCATTTGCTGGTTCTCTGAACCACTCAAAATTTCTGCTACCGGTTCGAGAGAACCGGTCCGAACCGGCTGAATACCACCTCTGGATACAGGCTCAAAACTCAAGATACTGGTAGCATCCATGATGAAATATCATGGGAAGCTGGGGTGCTGAAAGCTCAAGCATCATCCTCTGTGTGGCAAGTCTGTCTCATGCCCCTGGGGCATTCTTCAGATGCCAACGAGATGAGGCTGAAGCCAAGCCTTGTGCAGGAGATGTGACCCACATAGAAAAAGGGGAGTTTCAGTTTTTGGACCTACCTGGGGATACAGTACCTCTGTGGCAATGAGGTTCTTCTTACATACTTCTTAAGGTACTCCAAGAGTTCAAATTCGGGTCAAATATTGTCCATCCCATGACATTGTAGATAGGCAAGGACTTCTTGGCTTCAATGGAGCTTGGTCCAAATTGCTTGACCATCCCACGGGAGCAAAAAAGAGGGCCCGGCTAAGGATTGGTCAGGCTGGAAGCCTTCCTTAGCACCACTTCTGATCCTTCCCAACTCTTCTTTGCAGAGCCCAGCAGCTTCTCCTAGTAAAACTCCAGCGACTCATGAACAAAGGAAGCAAAGAAGATATAGACAGTGTCCATGGGCTATCACGAGTAAGTTCTCCTTTGGCTTGGGATAATTGTCCTCTTCACCCATCCCTCCTCCATCCCTTTGTGAGCAGTTTTAGGCAGTTTTGCCTCTTGGGTAATTCCCATCCATTCTAGAAGAGGTGCTCTGTCTACATCCATTATGGGTGGTTGACGTCGTCAAGTCAACCTTCCCCATCTTGAGGGACTCCAAGCACGGTGGGCCTCTCTTCTCAACATTCCTGCTTCTACATCCCATAAATTTGTTTTGGCTTTATGGGATTCTGACCTACATTATTATTATTGTTGTTTCTTCTTTTTCTTCTTCTTCTTCTTCTTCTTCTTCTTCTTCTTCTTCTTCTTCTTCTTCTTCTTCTTCTTCTTCTTCTTTCTCCTTCTCCTTCTTCTTCCTCTTCCTCTTCTTCCTCCTCCTCCTTCTGTTTCTCCCTCTTTTTTCTTGTTCTTCTTATTGTTGTTGTTGTTGTTCTTCTTCTTCTCCTTCTCCTTCTCCTTCCTCTTCCTCTTCCTCTTCTTCCTCCTCCTCCTTCTGTTCCTCCTCTTTTTTCTTGTTCTTGTTCTTCTTGTTCTTGTTCTTCTTCTTCTTCTTCCTCTTCCTCTTCTTCCTCCTCCTCCTTCTGTTCCTTCTCTTTCTTCTTCTTCTTCTTCTTTCTTCTTCTTCTTCTTCTTCTTCTCCTTCTCCTTCTCCTTCTCCTTCTCCTTCTCCTTCTCCTTCTCCTCCTCCTCCTCCTCCCTTCTTTCATTTCTTTTTTCTTCCTTCTTCCTTCTCTCTGTTGCTGCACTCTTAGACTACGCTGCAACCAGACGAAGCTGCATCTCCCAGTGAATCCAAAACCAGCCCTCGTCTCTCCAGAGCCAGCTTCCTTTTGGGCCAGATCTTGCAGGTAACAACAACAATCAGGGGCCACAGAGTCAAATTAAAAGAGAAGGTCCAGCTTTCTGATCGCTATTCCTTACTAGGGAGACCAGACCAGGGGTGGGCTTCAAACGTTTCAGCAACGGATTCTCTGCCTGGTTGCTGGGTGGCCGTGACCATAGTGGGTGTGGCCTAGCCAGCCTCCTGCACCACAGGGGGAGGAGTTTTCACCTTCCTCAGGTTCCGGAGGTTTTCCTAAAGCCTCTGGGAGGGTGAAGTCTGCCTCCCCCGGGCTCCGGAGGCCTTTCGGGGGGCCTGTTTTCCCCCTCCCTGAGCCACTGCGCGGGCCTTGCAGTTACCTCGCATCCAAAATGAACAACATGAAGACTCCTGGGAGGGGTGGGGTGGGAGGGTGGGGAGAGGCGGGCAGGGGAAGGGGGAATGGAGGGAGGGGCTGGGAGGGGAGGGGAGGAGCAGGGGAGGGGCAGTGGGGAGGGACAGGTGGGGCCAGCCAGGGGTGGGATTTGAAGGTTCTCCGAATCGACCATAACATTAGCTACAGGTTCTCCCGAACCTGGGCGAACCTGTAGCAGCTTTCCCCCCCCCCTGGGGCAGGCAGGATACACCACTTTGAATCCCCACTTGTCCCAACCTGAATCTCCACTTCCAGTTTGTCAGCAGGTCCGAGAACAAATACAAGCGCATGAATAGCAACGAGCGGGTGCGCATCGTCACTTCGAAAGACAACCGGGTCAAATCGGAAGTGCATCCGGTGACCAAGGCTCTCCTGGAAAGATTTGAAGGTACAGTCGGGCGTCGTGGGGAGAGGGGGGGCATGAAATGGAGGGGACCTCTTTTAGCAATAGCAATAGCAGTTAGACTTATATACCGCTTCATAGGGCTTTCAGCCCTCTCTAAGCGGTTTACAGAGTCAGCATATATCGCCCCCAACAACAATCTGGGTCCTCATTTCACCCACCTCGGAAGGATGGAAGGCTGAGTCAACCTTGAGCCGGTGAGATTAGAACCGCTGAACTGCAGAACTGCAGTCAGCTGAAGTGGCCTGCAGTACTGCACTCTAACCACTGCGCCACCTCGGCTCTATAGCTAGTAGGTAGTAGAGTGTTTACTGCCAGATGCCTTTCCTGTTGCCAATGAGGAGTTATATTCAGCAGATGGATTCTCAACATGCCCAGAGGGAGAAATATCTGCCTCTACCTAGGATTGAACTCACAGCCTCCTGGTTGTGAGGCAAGAGCTCTGCCTCTAGGCCATCGTGCCGCTGCTCCTTAACACCTTGAACTGGCCTGGAATCGTTCCAGCAAGGTGGTCAAAGGGGTTTTCTAACCAGGTTGTCACCTCCACCTCCGGTTCTCATTTGATGAGATTTCAGCCACTCATTCCAGGATGGTTTTACATCTTCTCCCTCCAGAGTTTGATTCCGTGACTGAGATCAACAAGAGCTTCAGCCTGATCCCGTACAGCTTGGTGAAAGCCACCCACTGCGACTGCCGGCGCCCCGTCCTCTTCGGCCCCACGATGCTGGCCAAGGCCCTGATCCAGAAAGTTCTCAACTCAGGAGGAGCCCTAGAGTTCAATTTATGCAAACCAGGTAATCCCCGGAGTCCTTGTCTAAAGCCACTGCCTTCTTCTAACTCAACGTTCCTCAAAACGTAAGATGTGTGAACTTCAACTCCCAGAATTGCCCAGGACTCAGAAGTTTCTTCTTTCTATTTTTCATTTTGCTTCTTTTTGCTTTTTCTTGCTTTCCCTCCTTTTTTCTTCCTTTCTTCCTTTTTTCTTTCCTTCCTTCCTTTCCTTCTTCCTTTCTTCCTTCTTTCCTTCCTTCCCTCCTTCCTCCCTTCCTTCCTTCCTTTCTTTCTTCCTTCCTTTCTTCCTTCCTTCCTTTCTTTCTTCCTTCTTTTCCTCCTTTTCTTCCTTCCTTCCTTCCTTTCCTCCTTCCTTTCTTCCTTCCTTCTTTTCTTCCTTCTTTTCTTCCTTCCTTCCTTTCTTTCTTTCTTTCTTCCTGTCTTCCTTCTTTCCTTCCTTCCTTTCTTCCTTCCTTCCTTCTTTTCTTCCTTCCTTCTTTTCTTCCTTCCTTCCTTCCTTCCTTCCTTTCTTTCTTTCTTCCTTTCTTCCTTCTTTCCTTCCTTCCCTCCTTCCTCCCTTCCTTCCTTCCTTTCTTTCTTCCTTCCTTTCTTCCTTCCTTCCTTTCTTTCTTCCTTCCTTTCTTCCTTCCTTCCTTTCTTTCTTCCTTCTATGCTTCCTTCCTTTCTTCCTTCCTTTGTTCCTTCCTTCCTTTCCTCCTTTTCTCCTTTCTTTCCTTCTTCCTTTCTTCCTTTCTTCCTTTCCTTTCTTCCTTTCTTCCTTTCTTCTTACCTTCCTTCCTTCCTTCTTTCCTTCCTTCCAGTGGAATTAAGAGGAAACGTCCTAACAGTGAAGACAATTAACCAGTGGAACGGAAGTTGCCTTCAGAAGTTGTGGGGGCTCCATCATTGAAGGCTTTCAAGAGGAAACTGGACAGCCACTTATCTAAAATAGTGTAGAGTCTCCTGCTTGGGCAGGGGGTTGGACTAGAAGACCTCCAAGGTCCCTTCCAGCTCTATTCTCATTGATTGATTGATTGGTTGATTGTTTGATGATTGATTGATTGATATCGTCTAGGTTCTCCTGCTTGAGCAGGGGGTTGGACCACGAAACTCTATTCTCATGGATGAATTGATTGGTCAAAAAGGTCTGGGCTCTCTTGCTTGAGCAGGGGGTTGGACTTGAAGACCTCCAAGGTCCCTTCCAGCTCTATTCTGACCGATTAATCATGGTTAAGTCATCAACTGATCTAAGGAAGACATTGAGGGATGTGTTTTGCGTGATTATGTCTCCTGAAAGGAGACATAAATACAGTCTTAATACGGGGAGCGAGCTTTGGGAAGCACCCATTATCTCACTCATATATATTTATTTTTTTCCTAAAAGCCCCTAAAACTCATTTCTGCCTGCTGCTAAAAAGAGGCTGCTGAAAACCAACGAGGTTTTCTTTTTGTTTTTGTTTTGCTCTGATCCAATTCCTGGGTGATTACCGCCATTTGTACATCCGTGGTTTATCCAGCCCCTCGCAGGCCTTGTACGCCTCTTGCTTGAAACGCTGCCTTTGCAAAGAATCTTGACACCAGAACCCGGGCTGGCAATTACATCAGATGTGGCTCCTTCCTCTTCTCAAGCTGTCCCGGCGTAGCTTGTTCCTCGAAAGAGGTCAGGCTTAAGTTCACCGGATTTAAAATGCTCCAGGATAAACACCTTCTCTCCACCAGCGAAAATGCTCCAGGATAAACACCTTCTCTCCACCAGCGAAGGACTGCCGCTGGCGGAGGCAAGGATAATAAGGGCCGCCATCCTTTGTCTCATGTTTTGTTGACGGGGTTTCATTCATGCCGCTTGTGGCTGGCCCTGCCCTCCCCCCCCCCCCACGCCTCTGCCCCACGTTCTTGCAGGGAGCCCTCCGGCTTCGAAACCAGAGGTAGTATTCAGCCGGTACTGACCAGTTCTGGCAAACTGTCCTGGGGTCTGCCTCCTCTTACCCGTGTCATTTGTTTCCCTCGCCTAAACTGACAGCAAAGAGCACTGATGTTGTTACATAGACAGGTAATGAAATGTCTGCAAAAAAAAATAAGCTCAGAGAACACAAAGGATTCCACGGTTCCTCTTCCTTCTCCTCTTCCCCTCTCACATGCCCTTCTAGCACTGATGATGTTACCTAGTTGGGTAATGAAACGTCTGCAAGAAAACTAGCAAGCTCAGAGAGCACAAAAGACCTGGCAATACTACTACTACTACTACTATTATTATTGTTGTTGTTGTTATTATTATTATTATTATTATTATTATTATTATTATTATTATTAATATCCTCCTCCTCCTCCTCCAATCTCACTCCCTTCTAGCGCTGATGATGTTACCTAGTTGGATAATGAAATGTCTGCAATAAATCAACCAAGCTCAGAGAGCACAAAAGACCCAACAATACTCCTATTATTCTTCCTCCTCCTCCTCCTCCTCCTCCTCCTCCTCCTCCTCCTCCAATCTCACTCCCTTCTAGCACTGATGATGTTACCTAGTTGAGTAATGAAACGTCTGCAATAAATCAACCAAGCTCAGAGAGCACAAAAGATCCAACAATACTCCTATTCTTCTTCTTCCTCCTCCTCCTCCTCCTCCTCCTCCTCCTCCTCCTCCTCCTCCTCCTCCTCCTCCTCCAATCTCACTCCCTTCTAGCACTGATGATGTTACCTAGTTGGATAATGAAATGTCTGCAATAAATCAACCAAGCTCAGAGAGCACAAAAGACCTGACAATACTCCTATTCTTCTTCTTCTTCTTCTTCTTCTTCTTCTTCTTCTTCTTCTTCTTCTTCTTCTTCTTCTTCTTCTTCTTCTTCCTCCTCCTCCTCCTCCTCCTCCTCCTCCTCCTCCCCCTCCTCTTCCAATCTCACTCCCTTCTAGCACTGATGATGTTCTCTAGTTGAGTAATGAAACATCGGCAAGAAAACAAGAAAGCTCAGAGGGCACCAAGGACCCCTCATTTCAATCGGGAGCTACGAATATTCTCTTTCGTTGGTTTCCCTCATTCTATAAACGCTTTACTTTGGGGTGTATATGGTCCTATTTTCTTTTTTCCTGGCGAAGTACATTTTTAGAAATGATTTCAAAGATTTGGCCTTGTAGCGTTTTGGCTCCCCGATGCTCCAAGGACCAACCTTTTGAGATTTTTTTTTTTTTCCAAAATTAAGTTCAGCTGCCCGTGGGAATGGTCTCAGGGTGACCCATAATTTGCACCTCTTGTGGATTTTATTTTTCTTTTCGCAGAAAAAAGAAGAATTTTTGACTGATGGTTTTAATGATTAGACAGGATCGATTACAAAAAGGAGAGAGTTATGACATAATTTGAGAGAGAGAGAGAGGTTAGGATATAATCGTGCTTATAACTGTTGTGGAGAATATTGGAAGCTGCTTGTTTATATCTTCCTCTTTGTTCTCTTTTCCATTTTTTTTAAAATTGCACTTGAAGCTTTTCCTGCTATTTCTCTCTTTTTTTGCACTTTCTGTGTTCCAATTTGGCTTGCATTAGGTCTTATTATTATTCTTAAAACTGTTAACAAAATATAGGCAATGAGGGGACTTGGTGGCTCAGGGGCTAAGATGCTGAGCTTGTCGATTAGAAAGGTCGGCAATTTGGTAGTTCAAATCCCTAGCGCCGCATAACGGAGGGAGCTCCCGTGACTTATCCCAGCTTCTGCCAACCTGGCAGTTGAAAAGCACGTAAAAAATGCAAGTAGAAAAATAGGATCCACCTTTGGTGGGAAGAGAACAGCGTTCCGTGCGGCTTCGGCATTGAGTCATGCCAGCCACATGACCATGGAGATGTCGCTGGCTCTTCGGCTTTGAAACAGAGATGAGCACCGCCCCCTAGAGTCGGGAACGACTAGCACATATATGCCAGGGCAACCTTTACCTTTTAGGCAGTGCTAGATAGATGACGGAGAGAGAGAGAGACAGAGACAGAGACAGAAAGAGAGACAGACAGACAGACAGAGGGAGAGAAACAGAGAGAGAGAAAAAAAAAGAGAGAGAGAGACAGGCAGAGACAGAGACAGAAAGAGAGAGAGAGAGAGAGAGGGAGAGAAAGAGAGAGAGAAGAAAAAAAGAGAGAGGGAGAGAGAGAGAGAGAGAGAGAGAGGGAGAGAGAGAGAGAGAGAGAGAGAGAGAGAGAGAGAGGGAGAGAAATAAATATGGATGGCCAGGCAGACAGAGATCTCTGGTCTTGCAAAATCTCCTTTAGCAATACACACAGTCCTCGGCTCACAAGAGTTCATTTAGTGGCCATTCAAAGTTACAGCAGCACTGAAAAAAAGTGACTTATGACCATTTTTTCACCCTTACGACCATTGCAGCCTCCCCTCGTCCAAATTCAGACGCTTGGCAACTGACTCACGTTTACGACGGCTGCAGCGTCCCCGGGGGCCACGCGATCCCCCTTTTGCGACCTTTTGACCAGCAACAAAGTCAATGGGGGAAGCCAGATTCACTTAACAACCGTGTGACTCACTTAACAATTGCACTGATTCACTTAACGGCGGTGGCCAAAGAAACCAGGCAAAACTCAGGCGAAGCTCGGTTAACAAATGTCTCACTTCGCAGACAGGCATTTGGGGGCTCAATGGCGGTCGTAAGTCGAGGGCTAGCTGTCTTAACTCCGGAGCGTCCATTCCGTTGGATGGCTGTTTGCTCTCACACCCAAAGGCATCCCATGTGCCAGTTCTCTTTCACCTTTTCTTTTTTCCCTTCCTTCTCTCCCAGATATTATAACCAAGGAAGAATTCTTCAGGAGACACTCCATGGAGACCATCATCTATTCGCGGGAGAAAAACCCGCACACCTACGAATGTATTTTCCCAGCAAATATTGAGGCCGTCGCTGCCAAGGTGGGTTTGCCAATCCTTTTTTGCGAGGTAACACAATATGCGCAGTTGGCGCATAAAAATGGAAGGGAAGAGCGTTTATTCCTCCCGCATGTTTCTTGGTTTGTTTTTTCCCTCCTTTTGCCTGGTGCAAAAATCATCATGGGCCACGTGGTGTAATCTGTGAACGACAATCAGAGGCTGCATCTTGCCTTCTTCCCGTAATCTTGTCAAAGTGTGTGTGTGTGTGTGTGTGTTCCACCTGCCCATCACAACAAGGGAGCGAACACAGTTGCAAAGTATTTCTCTGCTCCTTTTGCGTTGCTCCAGACGTCTTAGCTGGAGGGATGCAGAGGTGGGTTCCTACCAGTTCGCACCTATTTGGTAGAACCGGTTCGTCAAATCTACCGAACCGGTTAGAAGAGGTTCCACCAGTGGACCCAGAAAGCAGGCCACACCTACAGAAGAGGTTCCAACAATTTTTTGAAACCCACCACTGCCCCCCACACACACCACACACACACACACACACACACAGAGAGAGAGAGAGAGAGAGAGAGACTGACACAGAGAAAGAGAAAGAAAGGAAGAAAGAAAGAAAGAAAGAAAAAAGAAAAAAGGGACAGAAAGAGAAAAGGAAGGGAAGAGAGAGAGAGAGAGAGAGAGACTGACACAGAGAGAGAAAGAAAGGAAGAAATAAAGAAAGAAAGAAAAAAGAAAAAGGGTGAGAGAGAGATGAAAGAAAAAAAGAAAAA